>NW_015165250.1:839047-850783 GCF_001447785.1 Gekko japonicus
TCCTGGCCCCACTGGTGGACCTCCTGATGGCACTGGTATTTCTGGCCACTGTGGGATACAGAGTGTTGGACTGGATGGGCCTTTGGACTGATCCAACATTGGCATCTCTTATGTTCTTATGTTCTTAGAGTTTGAACCTCTAATCTCAGGTTGGGGGGAACTTCTGTAGAGGTTCTGGTGGCATATTGTTCTGAAAACCTGATAGGGTATAGCCTACCTCTGGGTTTGTTGTTTAATGTACTGGAAATGTACAGGATTCCCTCCCATTCCTGGACTAGCCTGGGTGGGTAAATCCTGTACAATCACATCTCCCAGTATACTAGCCCAAAAGTAGCCATGAGGGATGTAATGTGGAGTGGGGCTGTGGTTCTGAAAAAAAGGTCACTTTGCCTCTCACCATTTGTTTGACAGAAAATGGCTCCTGGGCTGGCTTTATCCCCAGAAGGTGAGGAAATATAGGCACTTATCTTTGTTCCCTTATTGGGACTAAAGATAGCAAGATAGGGGCAGTTTTGACCCCCCCCCCAAGTTTACAGGAAAATCTGTTTTCAGGGAGGGATTAGAAAAAAATGCTTTTCGTCAAACAGAAATGCTTTTCTATTGGGTTGGATACAGCCCATTAGTTTGCATTAGTCACGTGGGCTTAAGAACTTTACATGCATGCATACATACACACATACATATAAAATCAAAGTTATTTCCAAGATTCTCTAAAATCAACAACTCAGTTAAAATGACCCCAAAGATGTCACATGTCTTCCCTCCATAACCTCTGGTCACAGCATTCTTGGTGGTGAATTATGAATTTCAGTTAAATCATTCTATTCAGGCTAGTAAAGACCAGAACCTGAAGTATTTTCTGGCTCAAATAATCTACTCTATACACACACAAAATACCTCAAAAAAGACCACAAAAGGACAGAAACACAAAGGCATACAAAATCATGTGCATGCAAAAACTGTCAGCAGTATGTACAAGCATGCATAGCTAATGTGCACATACACAACTCATCCCAGTTGTGAACTTAAACACTGCACATGTAGATGCACACCCAAATACTAGCCATTCTTCCACCTTAAATTCTATGCTGAGGCCCTGCTGCTACTAATTATATACCACTTCCTCTTCATCCCACTTTGGTCCCAGCAACAACTCCAGAAGAGAGACGGGAAGGATAAGAGGGTGGGACACATCTGTTGCTTTCCTGCCTGTGATCATTTGGAAACGTTGCTTAGGAAAGGTAAGCCAGAGCATCTTAACTAGATTGCACTTCCTCAAATCCTAGACCTGAGATTATTTTGTGCCTAGATGTTTTCCTGCTGCCAGATAAATCTCTGAAATTAGCTGAGATCTGAGCACAGGGCAATTTCACTTGTGCAGTTAATGAAGCCAATGAAAGATGTCCCCCCTAGGAAGCCTGAGCCTCCAATAACCTGAATATTAAATAATAAATATTTGCCAGTGGCCTTCCCTGAACAGAGTTAATCTGATTTGAGCAAAGCTATTATTATTTTTTAATATTCTGAAGTTAGATTAATTAGGAGACACTAACCATGTTCCTCTTCTGGGTTCTTATTAGATTGGCCATGACCCTTTTTCATTATATAAATGGCCTCACTTCTTTGCTTTAATTTAAGTCAAAGGGAACTGGAGCCACTGATTTTCCTTTTGTCCTGATATCCCATAGTAAAAGCTTGTTGAGAATGAAAGGCCATTGCTGGAGTCTCTTCTAGGGCATAAACCTCAGAAGGGTGCCATTGTTTAGATCTCTGTTTGAAGATCTGCCTTCCCCCAAAAGATTGCTGACTTGTTGTGTAATGTCAAAAGAGGCAGAACCTTTAATCTTCTCATAAGGTTCCCTGTTTCTTCCTATGACTGCTGGTAGTTCCTGAATTGCCCACACATATTCATCCATTTATTTCCAATGATAGGTCATGTTTATAATGTGGATCATTGTGAGGGTGCTGGCCAGCTCAAGAAATGGCACTCCCTTCCTCCTACTAATTGACAGGGGGGAAGATCTGCTTACAGTTCTGGATGGGCACCTGTGTTAGTCTGCAGAAAAGAAATAAAACAGAAGTCCAGCGGCTCTTTAGAGACTAGCAAAAATTTGTTCCAGCAGAAGCCCACTGCATCAGTTGCCTCCCTAAGACCAATGGAACTACATTAAAGGCTGCAAACAATAGAAAGGCAGGGAGCAGGAATATGTGAAAAAGAGAGGCCAGTTTAAAACAGGGTCCACTCAAACGAGTGGGTTGATTACTCATTGAGATGATTGTAGTGCGATAGTTAAGAGTGTCTGAGTAGTATCTGGAAGACCCAGGTTCGAGTCCCCACTTGTGCCATGGAAGGTCACTGGGTGATCTTGAGCCAGTCACACACTCTTAGGCTAACCTACCTCACAGGGCTGTTGTGAGGATAAAAGGGAGGGGAGTAATACAGGCTGCTTTGGGTCCCCATTGGGGACAAAGGCAGAAAATGAATGAATGAATGAATGAATGAATGAATGAATGAATGAATGAATGAATGAATTGGGAACTGCAAAAGACTGCAGCCATGCATTTGAACATCTCCCATTCACTTCAGCAAGGCTTACACAGGAGACCTTTAAAGAGGTGACTCTCCCATTGTACCACTCAAAATGGCACCCAGAATAGCCCCCTGAGTACAGCTGCCTCATCTTGCTTGATGGTAAGCCACTCAAGGACAGGTGATTGGGACCTGGTTTGTTATAGAACTGGATGGGCTCTGGCAATAGAAAATAAATTAGATTTACTGTAATGGTTTGGATTAACCTTCCCCATTTTTGTCCCATGCTCAAAAAATGTTCAAAAGCAGTAAGCACTATTGCATTCAAAATTCCCTAACCAAAGGAACATTTGTTCTCCGTCCACTGAAGAGATGGGGCCTGCTCCGCATGTTGAAATTCATGCAGAAGCCTGCCTGCCTACAGGAGGACAATGCCACCTACCTCTCTATCAGGAATACAGCGTTCATTTTTCTAAAAAGATACGGTGAACAACAGGGAACTGTGGATATGATAGATTTGAAGCTGTTCCCCCTCCCCCCCAGGAGTTGATGACTTTGGAGAAAATCTGTGCAATACACCTGTTGTGGGGGGGATTTTAATAAAACAATCATTCAGTGTGTGTTATTGATTAAAGTCTCATTTGAGAATCTTTTTTATGAAAGTAGTTTTTGTGGATATTGAATCCTCTTGCAGCAGTTTTTCAAACACCTTATCTCTGCAGTATCCAGGCAGGGGAAAGCAAAAACATTCACAGATTCAAACACCTCCCCCCACAAATTTTCTGTACAATAAAATACCCGATTTCTGAGATGACCACCTTAAAATAAAGTGGCTTTCAAACTGTATCATAACAAGCCATTAGCTGTGTTATTAGGAGAACCAACAGACCAGAAATGAGAAATTGAAAGACCAAATCAGCCACTGTAGCCTATTTAGCTCAATCTTACATGACAGTCACCAATACTTTTAAGAGCCTCCAAAGAAGACAAGAGGACTACTTCACATTTAAAGAAAGCATGCTCATCCAAGTCCAGTATTTAGAGTGTAACACTGGTCTAGAGATATACATAGATTTCCATGCACACAATGGGGCATTTTCCTGATTTCTCTAACACCAAATTCCCACCCCTTTTACAGTGTGTTAAAAGAAGACTTTCAGTCTCTAGGGAATTTAATAACTTTCTTGCAGTACACATGAAATGGGATGGGCGGGCAGCAGATTAAGAAAGCCCAGGAGCCCTTCCTTTACATCCTTACCCTACACAAATGTCTGGATTGGCAACCCTATCCCTGTCTAATGTTTGTACCTGTTATGTAGTGGGTTGCCGCATGGATAAACGACAGACGACGACGTGGTGCATGGCACGCTTTATTTGGTACACAACAAAGACAAGAAGAAACGGCCGGCAGGCCAACTATATACATACCTGGGGACACACCCCTGGTCACCATTGGTGGGTTTGAATCTCTCGCCATGGTTCCCATTGGTTCCCCAGTGGAGGGACTAGGAGCCTAGTCCCTATTGTTCTTCCAGAGCCAAGCTCTGGCTGTTCGCTGGCCCCCAGTGGTGGTCAGCATACACTACAGTACCGTACAATGGGAATGCATTTTTAGCCCAAAAATTGCCATAACAAATAGTTGTGTAACATGGTTGTGTAAGGAGGAGTTCTTGGTGGCAGCTTCAACATTATGGAACTCCCTTCCCCTGGAGATTTCTCAGGATAATCTGCCTGTTTTCCAAGTGTACCACAGGACCCTCTAGTCTGGACTTGCCTTTGGCAGGCTGGATATTGTATTCTGCATTTTAACTATGCGTTCTGTCCTGCTAGTTTTATCATGCTGTGCCATTATCCATGTGGGATGAAGATACATTTTACCCCCTTATCTATTATATCAATAGATAATTTTGTCAATTCACCTTCTTTGAATCTTCCTAAAAAGTTGTCTTGAGACACATCTGATGGCAATGATGGCCCCATCATTCAAAGGGGGGCATCCAAACTACTTTTCTGGTTGCCAGGCTGGAATTGATAGCTTTCAGTCTTATCCATCCTTCTCTTGCTGAATTATGAGATACTAAGAACAAGAGTTCCCCGCCTGCCTCCTCTGTACCATTCATTAGTTTTTAGACTTGTATCATCACCCATCTTATTTATTTCCTCTCTAAAGGAAGCAATCTCTTTATTTCCATCTCCTTTTTATATGACACTTTCTCCAGGCCCTTAATCATTCTCATCACCTTGCTCTGAGACCCCTCCAGTTTTTCCAATATCCTTTCTGTCGGGGCTAGCAGTGAAAAATCTCATATTTCTGCTTTATCTATCAGTCCTTAATATAGCTATTTTTTCTAACAGTATTCTGGTTAACTTTGTTGTTCTTGTACACAAGAAGATTACATCCCAATTTAAGGGTACTGTCAAGGCAGTTTCATTCCAAACATCCTTTCTTTATTTTATTTATTGTTTTTTATTCCTGAAGTAATCTCACCACAATTCCTTCAGGTAGCCTAGACAAATCCTTACAGTCATGTAAACACAAGCCTTCAGTGTTTTCTACAATATACTGCAGCTAACTTCAGAGGACAGCGGAAGACCGGAAGGCCTGGCGTGATCTGGTCCATGGGGTCGCGAAGAGTCAGACTCTACTGTGCAACTGAACAACAACAAATAGACACCTTTTAACCTACAAAGTGGCCATCCCGTTGCAGAAATGCCTTGTACTGTAGTCATCAGCTGTAAAACAGCATTCTTACAGAACGGTATATTGGACCTACCTGAAGGTTCTTTCTCTTCAGTGGGGGAGAAGTCATCCAGGAACTGGTTAGGTCACGCCTCTGCTCGCTCGATAGGCTATGCAAATTTCTTTTGTTGCATGGCTCCTATTGGAGTGGCCCTGGCCGACCTCTCCAGTCATGTCCAAGCCCCTCCATGGATCGCTCTTGCTATATGTTCGCTGTCATCCACGTAATTTCTATTATTTTTGGTGCAGTTCTTCATTTTTCGCCACCCCGGCCATCTTGCAGCCGGTTTTTTGGGTGGGATGTGGATGACTTCTCCCCCACTGAAGACAAAGAACCTTCAGGTAGGTCCAATGTACCATTCTCCTTCAGTGGGGGGAAGTCATCCAGGAATTGGTTAGCTGTACCCAAGCTATTCTCCTGGGGTGGGTGATCAGTCGCACTCTTTGGTGCACCCCTTGCAAGAAGGCTGTTATTGGTTTTTGTTTTTAGTTATGTTTTCACCACTTGCTGCAAAACTCGTCTGCCAAACGCCGCCTCAGCTGACGCGGCTTGGTCCATCCTGTAGTGTCGCACAAACGTGGAGAATGACGCCCAGGTAGCTGCTCTGTATATCTCATCTACCGTGGCTTGTGTTGAAAATGCCGCTGTTGTTGCCGCAGCTCTCGTGGAATGTGCTGTTAGCTTGCCTGGTGGTGGGAGGCCTTGTTCCTTGTAGGCCTTGGTAATGCACTGCCAGATCCAATAAGCCACTGTAGTTTTTGATGCCTTTTTTCCCTGATTTGGGTTTCCGTAAGTCACAAACAGGGCGTTGTACCGACGGAAGCCTGCCGTTCTGTTAAGATATATACATAGAGCCCGGCGTATGTCCAGCTTGTGCCACGTCTTTTCCTTGGGGTGTGTTGGCCTCGGAAAATTTTTAAACTATTTTTTAACTATTTTCTGACTAAGGTAGTCCTTCTGGCTTGGAGCAGGAGCTCCAGACATCCTACCAAGCGCAGGGGCTATGCAGGAACTGGAGAGGTCGGCCAGGGCCACTCCAATAGGAGCCATGCAACAAAAGAAATTTGCATAGCCTATCAAGCGAGCAGAGGCGTGACCTAACCAGTTCCTGGATGACTTCCCCCCACTGAAGGAGAAAGAGGGAGTGAATTCATGTATGGCTATATTCAGATAACCTATGGATTATTCATATTTATGTGAAGCTCCATTTCATAAAGTCCGCTCAGGAGTTTATGCTTTCAAAACCAGCAATCACTTTATTCAGCACCTCCTTACAAAGCACAATTCAGGCTTCTCATTGACTTATAGTTTCTCTTCTAAACTGCAGTTCAGCAGATCCAAAGAGATAACTTTGATTGAGCCAGAGGCCAGGCAGTGAGGAGATTCATTTATCTCTTCATGCCTCCTAGTTGCCTTTCCACTTTCTTATAGATAGTAAAGCAATTGTATCTACAGGTAT
Source organism: Gekko japonicus (assembly GCF_001447785.1). Classification (NCBI taxonomy): domain Eukaryota; kingdom Metazoa; phylum Chordata; class Lepidosauria; order Squamata; family Gekkonidae; genus Gekko; species Gekko japonicus. The sequence continues at coordinate 845,778 of NW_015165250.1, forward strand.
TCTGTCCAGACCTGATGAACTGGGCAGCAATTCAGAAATGTTCTCTCTTCAAAGATGTAGCCTGCATTGATTTTTAATTAGTCTTCTTTATAAAGGAGATCCCTGTAAGAGCTGCCTAACAGCTCCAAGCATATTTGTGATCCAAGCAGAGGTCAGTCACTAGAAGCCCAATAGGAGGACTTGACCATTAAATTCAGTGCGGATCTCCCTGTCATGAAGACCCTCCACAGCATGCTATGCTCATTCCCAAGGCAAGGCATGATGTGCATTTCAGCAGCATCACACAGTCACCCAGCAGAGACCTGTAAGTGGTTTTTGCAATGTCCATTATTCAAAGGCAATTTTTCTTGCTTTTCTAAGAACTACTTCTGGAGGGGGGGGTGTCTTTGATACTGTTGGGGTCTCTCCAAAGCCTTCCAAGGATTGCTTTTTTAATGTAACTTATTCTGTTCTCATCACCTTCTCAGAACCATCTGAGTCTATCAAACAGAGGAGAGAAAAGTCAATTCTTGGAACCAGCAATCTGAAAAACAAATCAGTTTTCAAGGGAATATGCCAAGGACAAATGTAGTTTGCAGTGGTCCAGCTGGGCTCTAGGGGCACACTCTGAAATACATAATTCTACTATAAAGATATCTATTCAATGCCTTGCTAAGAAAATTGCTAGCGTTCATTCCCTTGTTTACAGCACTGGCATGGTTAGGACCTGTACAGAATAATGCCAAGGAGGCACCCAGATTGCTGTAAATGGAAGGTAGAGGGAAATCCACTCTCTTCCTGTTCTTCATCCAGCTGTTCCTTCCCTTCCTGAATCCTTTTTTAAAGTGATCCTGCTGTTGACCTTAGAAACCCAGCATTTGGCTAATACAGCCCATGCAGATGCCATTTGGAGCAAACAACATTAGGTACAGCCAGATTAGGAAGTGTCATAATGAATTTGCTAGGAAGTCAACAGAGAAGGAGAGATAAGAATGTGATAGATAAAACATAGAAGATCTGGCCATGTCAGCTTCCTGGGTGGAAGACCGACCATCTGGGGTTCTACAGTAAACAGCTCTAAGTTCACTGGAGGGTTATAAACATAATAAATAAACTTGCTCGTGTCACTGAAGTTGCCTATTTAGGAGAGGCTAAGAATGTGAAGGCCCAGAAAAAGACAGAAAACTGGGGGAAGGGAGGATATAGACAACATTTTCAAGAATATTTTTTAAAATGAAAATAAGTTTGGCAACAATTAATATATCATATTTGTAATTATAATACATTATTAAAGAGTACAGTGTTTTCAGTGTTACAAACTTTAACTTGGTATCTAAATATACTTGTAGTGTGACTTATTCTGACTGTGTGAGTGTTCCGTCTAAATAATATATTTTATTTTGTTTACTACAGAATTTATTTTCTACCTTCAACTTTTATGCTAACTATCAGCTAGGGAAAAAATAAGAACGGTGCTGTGACAGCTTAGGGTGCAGCAGCTTGCCAGGCATTATCAAGTACTTGGGTATACTTGTAATTTTTCTTATAGAAAACTAAGGCATATATACTTTTAAATTCCATAAATGTGCCAAACAGTATAATTTTATATGCAAACTAAGTTATAAATAATGCACTTGATGTTTTTGAATCAGTACAAAAAGTTTATGTTTGATAGGAAGGTAATTGTTCCATACAGTTCCCTCTCCCCCCACCCAACATTTCCATTTTTTGCCTTAAAAAGCTGGGGGGAGCGGTTTTGGTCCATGGGTCCAAAATTTCCAGTTTTACCTCTGTAGGGATGACTATTGAGTCTTAACTTTTGCATAGAATTTTTCTCTCTCCTTCCTAGCTTTCATATCAGCCCAAATGGTGCTCTTTTTTCCCCTTGTTAAAAAAATAAGTGCCAGTACTCATATATGAGGTTGTGCTGATGTCTACCAATTTGGAACTCGGGGTGTGGGAGGGCCCTGAAAAGAGGTGCTAGTACTCAGTAGAAGAAGAAGAAGAGATTGGATTTATACCCCGCCCTTCACTACCCAAAGGTGTCTCAGAGCGGCTTACAAACTCCTTTCCCTTCCCTTCCCCACAACAGACACGCTGTGAGGTAGGTGGGGCTGAGAGAGCTCTTTCCAGAGCTAATTTCCAGTTTTACCTCTGTAGGGATGACTATTGAGTCTTAACTTTTGCATAGAATTTTTCTCTCTCCTTCCTAGCTTTCATATCAGCCCAAATGGTGTTCTTTTTTCCCCTTGTTAAAAAAATAAGTGCCAGTACTCTGGTGAGTACTTAGCTATTTTTTTAAAAAAACCTGAACACAAGCACAGCACTATCTTTCTTGATAAATGTGCAAAGCTTGGATTGAGAATGTTCAGGGCATAACGCTCTGCTGACCTGCTAGTCCTTTATTTTCCCCTTTCAGCTTAGTTATATGGCTTATAGCCGGGGTGGCCAAACTTACTTAATGTAAGAACCATATAGAGTAAACATCAGATGTTTGAGAGCCACAAGGCACGAACAAATATAACCCACACATTTTTATTGGAAAATATGCACATTTGCATTTTATTAACATTAAATGAGACTGCCAAAAATAAAAAAGGAGTAAAAACATATATTGATAATGATATTTAACTTTAGATGGGGAGGGAGTGGAGAAAGAGAGAGAGAAAGAAAGGTGGAAAGAAAGCAAATAGATGGGGGGAGGGAGGTGGGGAGGTGGAAATAAGGCTACTTTAACTTTAAATGCATCTTCCAAGACCCCCACGCTAGCTGGATTGGCTTGGAGAAGGATTTTAAAGAAACAAATGCTTTCTCCAAGCCAGCCGGGGGGGGGGTTCTTTAAGAACGCATTTAAAGTTAAAGTTGTTTTATTTCTCTGCTTGCTTCCATCTCAAGCCTACCCAGAGAGGGGAACACTGGCTGGGGAAGGGAAGACCGATTGAGGCGGCACGCCCCCCCCCTTGCTTCCCCAGCCACCCTGCCGGGAGCCACACAATATGTGTGAAAGAGCCTCATGGGACTCCCGAGCCACAGTTTGGCCACCCCTGGCTTATAGCATACTGGCAACACTTTTGCCCCAAGATGCCCATCAGGCCCATAGCCAGAAATGTTTCCTCGGAGGCAATTTTTTTCTTTGGGGGGGCTGCCATTATGTGTCTGTATGTGTGCCTGCCATGCTTATACTTAATAAATAATAAAGACAAGTGTATCACTCAGAAGTGCTTCAGGTTTATCACAAAAATATTTACATGTGGAACATAAACGAACCAGCACCTCTAAAGCATGCTAACCATTCTCTAACCATTAGGTAACTTGGTTGCCATTCTACCCTTTTCAGCCAGTGCTCAGCATGAACTGTCGTCCCCCCCAAAAAAAGCTCTTCAAAGAGAATGTCTGTCTTACTTCTCCTCTCTTTAAGGACAGAAATGCAAGCATTCACAACTTCATCAGCTTTCCCCAAGTGCATGGTTTTGTCTTGCAGTGCTACATTACCTGCTCAAATAGAGACAACACCTTTCAGTAGGAGTCGTAAGAAAGCAAACCTCACATTCGCACAAAGAAAAACAAGTGGTTTTGGAAATGCTCACAGTTCGTGACAACTCTCCTGCACCTCTGCTCAAGTTTCTGCCAGTCACCTCCCCTGTACATGTCCCTTACCTGCTCACACTCACCTCTCTGTCTGGTGTCAAAGAAGGCAAACTTTAATCTCCCACACTGAACTCTCCTGCGCAGAAAAAGCCACAGGGAAACACCCCCGCCCCCAATTAGACTTACCGAATCTAAACCAGCCCTGGAACGGATGCAAGGAAACTCTGCCAGTCATTCCCTTTTCTATGATTTCCTGAGCATTCTGGAAGTGCCATTTCCAAACAGAGGGTCTCTCCAGGTCTGGCAGGCTGCCCTCCCCAGCCCCGACGGTCCAGGGAGGTGCCATGGGAAGCCCAGCCTCAGAGCCAAGGCTTGGGGCCAGTTTGGGAACAGGGCAACTTAGGCAAGGCAGGGATCTTGGGAGAGCTCTGTGGGGAGGATCCTTGACTCACCCAGCTTCTTGAAGGTGCGGTGTGCCGACAGTTTGCTGAGCCCACTGCCCAGCTGGGCGCCTGCCTGCCGGGGCTGCTGCAGGCTTTCCAGGTAGTACTTCTTCCTCTTGCCACAAATTATGACTGAGCCACAGGGCCCCAAGGAGCCCCTCATAGCTACGGACCTGATGCCCGAGACTTTGCCACAGTGAAGCCTAACAGAATCCTAATTGTATGCACCAAAACCAATAACTTTTGATAACCTTCACTTATACTACTGGAAGCGGAAAATGCTCCGACAGACTAAAAGAACATGTAAAAGGGCCCCTAAAGGGCTCCTTAGAGCCTAGAGCTTTATTTGAAGCCTGCAGGGCTGTTTGCATCTCATGGCTGATCTTTCCAGCATCCTTGCAATCTCGTGTGGGGTAGCAAGTGCAAATATTACTGCAGAAAGGTCGGAAGCACTCATACTGGGTTCTGTGTGAGGTTATCCATCCCAGACAATGCTAGCCTGATTACGTTTCCAAGAGCTATTTGCCAGAATTGAACAAAACAGTCTGAGCTGGTTTGGTCCTTGTAAAAGGATCCTGAGAGAGGATATAATCGCACTCTAAAACACATAAATGAGTTTGCAGGAGAGAAAGAAGTGAAATTTCATGCTGAAGATGGTTGTGGCTATAAGGACTGTCAATTGACTAGTAATCAATATAGGTAGAGATAAAAAGCTTTCAAACTCTTAGGAAATTTCTGCACAATTTCATTTGGTTCCATTTGTCGCTGGTTGTTACTTGATGACCCTCTACTAGTCCATGTGTACTTCCTGTCTTGTATAGATTTCCTTTCCTCTCAACAGTGTGAGACGTTCCTTGGATTAGGTAATGGGTGTTTTTATTTAATGACGAATATGTGTAAATACACCTGCGCTTCACTTGCTTCATGAAGTGGGAAAACAGAAAAGGCTGGGATCTCCTTCCATAAGTGATTCAGAGAAGTAGCTGAACCAGTTCC
>NW_015165250.1:850841-880495 GCF_001447785.1 Gekko japonicus
GATCTGTGGCTCTGTGGCAGAGTGCTTGCTTGGCCCTTAATGCAGTCCCTGACATCTCTAACTAAAGGAGCTCAGGTAGCAGGAGCTGGGAAAGGCTTTTCTTTGTCTGAGACCCTGGAGAGCCACTGCCGGTCAGAGCAGAAGATACTGAGTTAGAGGACCTGACAAGGCAGCTTCAGGGTCAGACTTTGGGTGGAACTTTGGGGCCTCAGCTCATTGGTTTAGCAAGGCACCTCTAAAAGCAGGGGGCATTCAGACCAGAATCTAAACTGGGGTGTCAGACATAAGGCTCGGGGGGGCGGAACTGGCCCATCTAGGGCTCTTATGCAGCCCACAAGCAGCTGATGCAAAGGAGGGAGTGCTGGGGGGGGGGTGGAGCCACTCCATTGTGGCTTCAGCACAGCAGAACCACTGACCTCATCTGCAACAGTCAAGCATCATGGGAGCATCTGCCCAGTGCTGCACTTCTGCCTCTCCTGTTTGCCTGTGGGGGTTTTCCTCTGCAACCCCCTCCCAGCCCATGGGGCCTGGCAGAGAGGATAAACCAACTTGGAGCTTACTAGCAGCTGTCCTTTATACAATTTCTATCTCCTGAACTTGGCATTACATCTTATGGCACACATGGCCCAGCCCGACAAATGGACATTTATGTCAGATCCAGCCCTCGTAAAAAATGAGTTTGACACCGTTGATCAGTTCTGGCCATTGAGGAGGGGCCATAGCTTAGTGGTAGAGCATCTGTTTTGCATGCATAAAGTCCCAGGTTTGATCCCTGGCATCTCCAGTTAAAAGTGTCCAGTATCAGGTGATGTGAAGGACCTCTGCTTGAGATGCTGAAGTGCCTATTTTGATCTAAGTAGACATGACTGACCTTGATGGACCAGTAGTCTTGATTCAATATAAGGCAACTTGATGAGCCATGTTGCCCTTAGCTGCTACCAAGGCAGTTGCCACGCCTACCTCACCTGATAAATGGAATAGCTCAGGCAATCAGTTCTTCTACTTACATAGGAAAGGCCTCCCCCCCCCACCTCAAGCCTGTGAGACAGTGATGTAATTGGGGGGGACACTGTGCACAAGAACACCAAGGGTGATGTTGTGTGACATAATGTGTGCTAAATGTACTGATGGGCTGAACATGGTATTAACTAAATCACTGCCCCCTCCCCCAAGCTGTCTTCGGGTAACATAAACTTTAAGACAAAATGGGTAAACAGAAACTGAAAGAAGAGTGAAAGCTACACTTATCATGGTGTCCCCAGTAAAACAGCCAGAACTGGCATGGTCAGAAGAAGCGTCATTGAGATTAGGTACCCTGTTGTGGTTAAAGTCTGGCTTTTTGCCAGACTGGGTCCAGCCTGTGGCTACCTTGATAAGGAAGAGAGACCCCTTCTTTTTGGAACAAAGTTTGGGTCCAGTGGCACCTTTAAAACCAACAAAGCTTTATTCAAGGTATAAGCGTTCGTGTGCATGAACACTTCTTCAGATACATTGAAATGGAAGGCAAAATACTCAGTGAGAATTAGTGAGAACACAATTTGGGTGATGCTCATTGTGATGGCAATTAGAGTATGACAGGCAGGGGACCAGCAAAAAGGCCGATTCGGCAGTTGGTTCCCTTCCTCGCCCGTGATGACCTGGCCACAGTGATCCATGCGACGGTCATCTCAAGGTTAGACTACTGTAACGCTCTCTACATGGGGCTGCCTTTGTCGCAGATCCGGAAGCTGCAGCTAGTGCAGAATGCGGCGGCCAGGCTGTTGATGGGTCTCCCCAAGTGGGAGCACATCCGGCCTGGGTTGAAAGTGCTGCACTGGCTGCCAATAGCATACCGAATCCGCTTCAAAGTGCTAGTACTTACCTTTAAAGCCCTACATGGCCAGGGTCCGACCTACCTGAGGGACCACCTTTCCCCGTATATACCCCCAAGAGCACTTCGGTCAGGGACACAACACCGCCTGGTGATTCCAGGCCCCCGGGAGGCAAAGCTTGCTGTGACCAGGGCCAGATCCTTCTCAGTGCAGCCCCTACCTGGTGGAATGAGCTCCCGGAGGAGATCAGGGCCCTGCGGGACCTTGTGCAGTTCCGCGGGGCCTGTAAGACGGAGCTCTTCCACCAGGCTTTTATATAGGGACCCCCACCACCACTATCACCACCACCACCACTGTTAATGGTGGGGATAACAACGGGATCAAGGGCTGCCCTCGGAAGTTCTGCCATAAATGTGCATGGCACTGACATTGCTGGATCGGCTTGAACTATCTATAGGACAATATCACCCCCAGGGAAATGATTGACACCATCATGAGATCTAAGGAAATGACGGATACCATCATGAAACTATCCAAAGACCATCTTGTTTACATGAAGCACTTTATTATTGTTATTGTTATTGCTATTATTTATGATTTTACGGTGTTATGTGGTTTTATGCATGGGCTTATGCCCCTTGTAAGCCACCCTGAGCCCGCTTGCGGGGAGGGCGGGGTAAAAATGTCTAAATAAATAAAGAAATTTCGTAGAAAAAGAGGTGCAGGAGCTCATTAGCATAACTCATTAGCCTAACTTATTTGCATATGCCACACCCCCTGACATCACCGGAAGTGTATCTGAAGGCAACACCCACCGCTCAGCCTCCACTGGACTGTTTTGAATTGCTAGCTATTGGAGGGGGTGGGATCATGCAGATCTGTCCTCGCAGAGGAGGCAGAGCTTGTACCTGAATAAAATTTGGTCTTAAAGATGCCACTGGACTGTTTTGGACCGGGGCCCCGGGGGAGCTCTGCAACTTACCTGGCTGCTTCTTGCTCTGACTGAAGGCTGCTAGGAGCAGGGGGTGGGGCTTGTTGCATGTGGCCACCCATTGGGCTCTTTACTGCCGGGGCTCTGCTCCTGTGCGCTCCTGCAGGAAATGACCCCTTCCTGCAAGGACTTGTGATGGATGACATTTTCTCCTCCCTCACTATTCTTCTTCCCTTTCCTTAAAGCCCCCATATTCTCTCCCTTTTTCCTGCCTCATTCTCTTTTTTTCCACCCTCCAGCCAACATACCTCTATCTCCCCCTGTCTTCAGTTTTTCTTTCTTCCCTGACCCTAGCAGCCTTTCCTTGGAAAAAGTTAGGCCCAGTTGTACAGCAGACTTGTGAAAAGCACCTCAATTTCCCCTGCATCCCCCTACACTATTTCCTTTTTTCTTCCTCCTGGCAGCCCCATATCTTCACCTTTCCCTGTTCCTTCTCTGCTTTTCCACTCACCAACCAACCTACATTTAATCTGCCTGCCATATTCAGCAATATTTTTTATTCATTTACTACATTTATACCCCACCTCTGTCCACACTCTGTATCCAAAGAAACTTATATCAATCTCTTCCATTTTATTTTCACAGTGTGTGTGAATGGCCTAGTGTCACCCAGCAAAGCTTAGATGGCAGAGTAGGGATTTGAACTGGGGTCTCCCAGATCATTATCTGACACTCTAACAACTGTAACACTCTGACTTTTGTGTAGTGGCTGCTGTTGAACAACAGCAAGCCTAGGTGAATCATGGCGCTTGTGTGGTATCAAGTTGCCTGGTAGTTACCGCTGGGCCTGGCCTCAATGAGTCATCTCTGAAAGGCCCAAACAGCCCTGGATGGGGCCCTGCCCCCTTTCCCTGCCTTTTACTGACAGAAACCAGGGCTTGAACTGGCAATACTATTGTGGCTGCCTAGCCACAGCCACAGAGGGCATTTGTTTTTTAAAGCTACAGGCACTATTTCTATTATTGGGAGGTTAAAAAACCCCAGTGTTTGTTTTTCAGATTTCAGATTTTTCTGCAAATCTGGGGCTTCTCTCAGGTCTGTAGAAAGATCAGTCTTATCTGTTCATGGCTCCAGTTTCCAGATTTAAGTATCCACATTTGACCACGTTGAGAATTAAATATATTGATAATTGGATGCCACTCTGGCATTCAGCCTCTTAGACACATGGTTCTGGTTGCTCTACAATTTCGCTTGATAAACACTTGGTGCTCTGAAGCAGAAACCATAAGGCCATATCAACCATTTCATTTTTATACAGCCACATGCAAAACATTTATGCTTTTCAGTAGAAATGTAATAGGTGTAGAGTAGACAGCATTGCTGGCTATCTGTATCAACATACCAGGAAGCCAGGTCTGTTTGCATCTTCATGGACGGCCAGTACAGTATGGTGATTAAAGTGCTGGGTTAGGCTTGGGGAGATTTAAATTCAGATGCTCACTAAGCTGTGAAGTGCACTGGCTGAGGTTGGTCTACGCCTGACCTACCTCACAAGGTTGTTGTGGGATAATATAGAAAAGAGAGAAACTATGCATGCTGTCTTGAGCTCCATGGAAGATGAGCAGTATTTTTTAAAAGACAAGAATCCATTTTTTTTTTTTTACCGGATATTGTGAAAAGTAACCCTGAGGAGGAAGTAGGCTTTTCACTTCTTTTGCTACCTTTACGGGCCACACTGCTGACAGACCGAACCTATGAAGATCTATGCTGAATCCAGCTATCAGTTACCAGTGCCGTGGGAGGGCACAGCTGGTGCTCTTCTGCCATCAGTGAGACCCAACTGCAGCACCATGGACTGCATGGGAGCTGCTTTTGGTGGGTGCCCCATCCCCTTGCTGTGGTGCTGCTACTACAATATTTGGTTGGTAGTCTATGTGGTCTGCATGGTGAAGCCCTGAAGTAGTGCAGTGGACTGTGCACTGGCACAGTGACTACAGATGGGAGATGCCATTTATGAATGAATGTCCATGTAAAAACTCAATGCTAATAGAAAAGCAGTATCTGGGGGTAGGGAATCTAGCTCCGTCTACTTCCTGATGTGCTGGTTTTCTACTATCAGGTTTCTTTCTTTGTTTGTTTAATGTAGGAAAGCTAACAAAAGTATGATTTTCTACCTGCAGTCTGGAGTGCTGCAGTCCATTCTACCATTTCAGGACTCTAACCACATCCTTCCCACCATATTCTGCTTCATTTTTTAGATTCAGTTTCCAGCATACCTAAAGAGGGGAAGCATTGCCCCGCTTGCATTGCATCTTACAAGCTGTTGTGCTTTGCAGGAGTAGCGGAGGCTGATGCAGCCCTGTGCTAACCCACCAACTCGACAGTGTCAGGGTTCAATAGTCAGATCACACCACACCACTTCATAAGAAGTATTCTGTTTATTGGTAGTTCATAACTATGACACGTGAACGTCTTTTGTCAGGAATGGGCCAAAGCAGCAGGGCACCCAGAGTTATACTAGTTTCAAAACACCCCCCATTACAAGCAGGAACCCATAAGCATTGTGCGTGCGGGAGAGCCGCTTCGGCGGGAGGGTGGGATAAAACTCAAATAAATAAATAAATAAATAAATAAATAAATAAAAGAGAGTGGGCAAAATAGGAGTCGTTTGTTCCCAGCAGGTCAGGAGCAGCTGGAACCCCAAGGTCAGGAAAGCAAAAGCAGATAACAACCCAGACAGGAGACATCCTTAGTGTACCAGGCTGAGGAGAGGAGGATCTCCCCCCCACACACACACCCACACACTCCAGGGAATGGCAGTGTTAACGGACAGACAGAATCATTTGAGTTTTCTCTACCCCCTAGTTAGGGTAGCGTTTGAATGGTAGTGGTTCAAGGAACTATTTGTGTTGCTGCAACTATAGATGATCCACAGGATCTATAAAAGCTGGTGAGAGATTACAACCCTCATCAGAACCACACTAATATAAAGGAAGAAGGCTTAAGGACAGGGAAGCTAGAAATGAGGTTGCAAGGCTGCCAACTTAGCAGTATATCTATGCACACCGATATGGCAGCGAGCAAGATTTCAGCAAAGCCAGAGGAGTTAATAGGGAGTTGTGGTGAATTGGGGCATCAAAACATTGGGTTTTTTGCATCCAGGTTGGCACTTTAAAGGTTGGCCAGTTGTGAGTCTAGCCCAGGGCCTAGGCAGAATCATCTTCAATCTCATTCTCTCCTAGCCCTGTCAATAAGATACAAAAACAAAAGAAAGGGTACATCTTCAGTCAGACTTCCTTCAAGTTCTGGCAGCTGCTCTTTGTCAGTCATGCTTAAGCTTTATATGGAGTACTATGGGAGGGAAATGTTAAGTGCCTTGCATGGTATCTTCAGAGTGTGACTGCATGGGATACAGCTGTTCTCTAAGGGGGTTCATTTTGAGTTTGTTGCAGATAATCCATTTCAGAGCAGATTTCAACTAAGACCTCTTCACTCTTTAAGATGGTAATCATCAACAAGAAGACAGTTTTATCTGTGTTTCCTTATGTGGTTGTGGTAAAGACAAGCGATACCTGGATGTATATCTACTTTCCTGGTATTCTTCAGGAACTGTAATCTGTCACATTTCAGTGGCTGGTAACATCTCTTGGCTTGTGAAATGTTTTATCAGTGAAACCTCATCTCTTTAGGAATCACAGCACTACAAAAAGTGACTGTTCTTTTACTTTATGCCAGTTTGGGCCTTGATTCTATTCCAGAAGCTTGCAAGTTCCTTTTACTTGTCTTTGTGCCAAAAGTCCACCTGCAAAACACACACTGGTGAATGAAAAATGCAATGTATCTGGCTTTTGAATTCAAAAATAGTCAGATATGATCCTTATTCTATGATTCTCTAGTGTCAGGGCTGTTGTTGATAATGTTACTTAATACTGCTATACAGGGGTCATTTCGTAGAAAAAGAGGTGCAGGAGCTCATTAGCATAACTCGTTAACATAACTCATTTGCATATGCCACACCCCCTGATATCACCGGAAGTGTGTCAGAAGGCAACACCTACCGCTCAGGCTCCACTGGACTGTTTTGGATTGCTAGCTATTGGGGGGGTGGGGAACGTGCAGATCTGCCCTCACAGAGGAGGGAGAGCTTGTACCTGAATAAAAGTTGGTCTTGAAGGTGCCACTGGACTGTTTTGGATTGCTAGCTATGGGGGGGAGGGGAACGCACAGATCTGCCCTCACAGAGGAGGGAGGGCTTGTACCTGAAGGCGGGTCGGGGGGGGGTCTGGCACTTCACTTGCTGGCTCGTGGCCCGACTGAGGGCTGCTGGGAGCAGAGGGTGGGGCTTGTTGCATGTGCCCGCCCCCTGGGCTCCTTAGTGCCGGAGCTCTGCTACTGTACGCTCCCACAGGAAATGACCCCTGCTGCTATATAAAGATGGTACAGATATGTATGTGCATTATGAGTGCATTGCATAACACAGAATCCCACCAACTGTTACAGGAAGGGGACATATGCACAAAGCCTAAATAAAATATAATAATAATAATAATAAATAAAAACTTTTTTAGTTAAAGTTCATAATGAAGAGCAATGCCCTAATGATTATAATAGTGAAGGAATGTTTAAAGCATGTAAGTACCCACTAAAGGAAGAAAAGCAGGAGCAGATAGGTAGATAGAGAAGAAAGGTGGGGGTGGGCACAACAGCATGCAGGCCATATTGTGCAAATGGGAGAGAGGGGTGCTTCAGTAAAGTGCATCTGTAGAAATGGGGGTCCATTTTTATACCATTCACCAAGTATGCCCCCTGTTCTTCATCTGTTCATCTCCATGCTCTGTTAAAATTCCATATTTAGCACAAAGCCCGGTTTTCCTACTGAAGTAAATCAGAAGGCATCTACTTATGCAAATATACCAGGATTTACATAATTTAATTATGGGTGGCAGACATGGGACTCCCAGTTTAGAGCAGAAATCTCAGACTTTTGAGACTGAATGTGCTCTATAGATGTACAAGCCTGGAAATCCCACAGCTGACTGTGTGATCAGAAATGACCCGCAGAACAGTGCTCTCATGGCTGTATCACTCTAGGATTCGAGTGCAGGTCTAGTGTTTGAAGGTTTTGCACCTAAACAACTCCCTATGTGTGGGGAAATACCACAGGAGACGTTTTGTAGCTTAGAGTTCTTACTGAGGTGTTATTTCACCAGCATGGAATTTTTTTAAATGGGGGCGTGTACTCAAACATCCATCTTCCACCTATGGTCTAGAGTGACAGTCCCAGGAAGACACTATTACATGTTTTGCTAAATGTGTTGTCCACACAAAGAAGCCGAGAAAAAAAGATGTGTTTGTGTAAAGTGCCGCCAAGTTGCAGCTGACTTGTGGCAACCGCAGAAAGGGGTTTTCGAGGCAAGCGAGACGCAGAGGTGGCTTGCCACTGACTTCCTCTGCAGGGTCTTCCTCGGTGGTCTCCCTTCCAAGTACAGACCCTGCTTAGCTTCTGAGATCTGACAAGATGGGGCTGTGCCATGCGGCCTTCTCTCCCAGGCTTCCACATACTCATGAATATATCAGTGGCTGCATGGGAAATGGAACCAGTGTCTCATGGACTGATGCAAAGAGTGTTTTAGATCTGCTTTCGTGAAGTTAGCTAATGTTTGAAACACCAGTGAGTGAAACCTTAGAATGTGGAGAGATATACCGAACTCTAATTATACCAGTAATGCTTGCTATTATTCTGTGCAGACGTACAACACACAAATCCTCATGGGTCTTTTTTAAAAAAAATGTTTATCAGAAACCAGCATGCCTTCGGTTGCCTTTGAGGCACTACACTGTGCCTCCTCAGGGTTGAGTTTCTTTTCCCTGCATATCATTCCAATCAGTTTTTCACCTCCAGGCATGGCAAAGCACTGAAAACACAGCCCTTCATCAAATAGCAGCCATTAGTGCTGGGGCACAGCAACTATTTATCAGACCTTTTAATAATTCCTGGAGTGATCCCCCTCTGTCTCTCCCCCATTAATCACCATTAGGCTTCTGCAGCCAAGCACCGATTATTGAGAGGGACCAAAAGGCTGGCTGAGCAGTGGGGGGCTAATGGGCTCCAATAGTTTGAAGCATGCCTCCTAGCCTCAGCTGCTGGGCCAGCCCTGGAAAGATCTATAACATCTGCAGAGACCTCCATGGTCTCCCTGGTCTCTCTCATTGTGTCCTTTCACCCTTGTCTCTGCAGCACCTCTTTCTTCAACATAACCAGGAAGAGTAAGATTTCATTAGCCACAACGGGACAATTTCGTTCAGATAGATTTCTCTTATAACCAGCTTTCCTTATATCTGTATCCCAGCAGGTGAATCCTGGATTGGTGTTCCCATGGCTACCGCTAATGGCATCACTAATGCAGGATAAAAAGCAGGGGACCATGATCCTCCTCTGCCAGGAATGGCACCCTCCTTTACATTTCTGCAGAAGCAGGGACGGAAGCTATAAGCAGGACAGGGTATGCTGCTTGTCAAGGTACACTGAAAAGCTAAGTTCCACACCTGGTACAAATTCTAATTCATTATTATCTATTCAGACTGGTAGCAGCTCTCCATGCAGAGAAAGGTCTTTCCCAATACCTGCCACCTGTAATCCTTTAACTGGAGACACCAGGAACTGAACCTAGGATACAAAACTTGTGATTTGCCAGTGAGCCACAGCCTCCCGCTCCCTCACTTTTTTTTTAACACTTCTGCTAGGTATAAGGAAGGTGAGGCCCTCCCTCTGACCACTATAAATGGTTAAGCCGCCTCTCATCTTCTGAGATTTCAGCAAGTATTAACCACGCATGTTCTGCCCCATCTTCACAGCCCTTCAATCCCAACCTCCGAATATCTGGGACCGGACTTTGCACTCATTATCACATTTTACACTTGTTCTCACAAGGGCACAGAATTGCAGTTCACACCTAGCCCTGGCAATAAGGTATCAGTGACAGTGCTCTTTGTAGGATGTTGTCTGCGGAAAAGAATCCTTGGACCCAAACGTTCATCTCTGAGAAAATCTTGCATGAAGACCTTTGCAAAGGGAAGAATAGAGGTGAACGGCTTCCTCCCGTAAACAAACTGTTATACAGTATTGATATATAACAACTGATTCAAAGACTGTGATTCTCATCAAGACAAGCTGGTTCATTGAAGCCAATGCACCACACCCAGCAGCATAATCTTTACCTTCCTTGATGTGGTGTCTGCAAACATAACCCTGAAGGGAAGTTTACCAGTCCATGATGGGTGCAGCAGACGATTTTGCACTTGAGAACCTCCTTTTCTTTTCCCTGGGTTCTCTAGGTTGGACCCAGTGATCCGTCAGTGGAAGGCCCTGATGGCTTTCAATCTTTCCCATGGTCTTGTCACTCTAGCCATCCCTTCTGACCCCAGGGAAGTTTATTTCTGGTGCCATGTGGGACCCATGTTGGGTGATAGCCATGGGATTGGAAGGCTGCAATAGGGAGAGGGCAGGGGGTGAAATCACTCCCTTCTTCCTCTTCTGTTGGTAGAGATCCACAGAGGGACAAGGGGAAAGGGAGTGATTTCATCCCCCTCCCCACTGCAGCCTTCTGACCCACATAATTATACAGGACCCACATGGGCCCTGTAACCCCAAGAATAATGTTTCCCAAAGTTGGAAATGCGGAGGGGGAAGCAGGGAAGATTTTCATTACTTTCACTGAATCCAACCCTCTCTCCCCGCGGTTTGTATCTCACTGACTTTCATTCACACATACGTCCGCTCATTTGTATACACTCATGGACTACCCCCTTCTTAAGGTATCTTCATGCCCCCTACCCATCTTCATAAACTGCTTCAAATAGAGTCTCATCACCCAGGCCCAGTGGACCAGGTCTACAGCAACATGCTCACTGAAGACTGTGTAAAATTGACTTTTATCTCTGTAAACCACTTTTGGGAGTCCTGTGCCTGGTGGCATATAAATATGAAAAATAAATAAAATAAGCATAGGATGCCCCTCCCCTTTCTCCTTTTTCAGTAGTACATATAACTGTCCTCTGACGTCTGATGTCCACAGAGATTATACCATGCATGCACACAGTTCTACGCATAATGTGTCCAGTTGAAATCCAAGGCCTCCAGCCCTAGCTTATGAATCTTTCCATGTAATCGTTTTCTAAGGTAACAGGAAGGCCCAGAATCTTATCCCAGGTTTAATGGTGGCATTCTGGAGGTGCTTAACCCTTCTGTTTGCAGTTCTCTGAGGATAATGGAAGGAAATAAATCTCTTCCAAATGGCCATTGAAAGACTGGGAAGCATATTGCCTTGGCTAAAGTGTGCCTATCTGACAGAAATGAGGAGCTTTTTCTCAGTGGGGCCACAAGTTCAGCAGCCGCACTGGGAAGAATCCCAGGGACAAATAGCTGTGACCTTGGCAGGCAGCTGCACGTGATAGGCTGGCACACAAATGTCTCATTTCACCTGCTAATTGCCATCAAGGTGAATCATTAATAGTGCCTAGAGGAGGACGCAGCAGTCCAGAGACCAGGCTACCTGTGGGGAGAAAGGGTGAACTAGAGGGAGGAAGAAGCAGTTCTGGCGGAGATCATTTCGCCTCTTGTTTCCAGGAAGTGTGAGATGGAGAGTCCTTGAGGGCTGGCAGGTGAAGTAATGGTTGAGGTATGGGTCTGTAAAGCTGGAAGACAGGTACAAGAGCATTAGACAAGATTCTCAAAACGTGTCTTTTACTCCCTTCCCCTTAAGATATCGCCATCTTTCATTGCTAACTCTCCCTCTGAGATAACATTCTCTAGCAACATATTTTACATCTGCTTCCCATGTTGTGCATCATTTTATGATTTGCATATTCAAAATACTAATTTCTTTCTCAATCTTGTGTCTGTTGTCCCCTGTTCTACTGGCTGAATGCATGTGCACACAGATGTAGACACTCTGAGAGGAATACAAAGCCCCACATATACAAAGAAGCACAAAGACAGCCCAGCATACACCTGTAATCCTGCCAAGGCAGGTGGCCTCAAGGAACAAACCAATTGGTGCAGGCCAGGCCTTTTTCCAGCTGGCACTCTCTTTACCTCCTTAGTACAGATTCAATGGCCCCGGCTTTTTATCTGTCTCTCCTGCTGATTAGAATTAAAACCAGGAACAGAACATAACCAGCAGTGGAAGGGAGGGGAAATCGACACTGTCTGCTGAAGCAAACAGTAGTTAATGTGCACAAAACGTTCCACTGAGGGCCCTGGGTGGCTTGGCTATACTGTTTGGGATACAAGATACAGAAATGCCAGTTATATGCATCTATCCCAGTCTGGTGGTTGAAGTTGTATAAGCTTAAGGGCCTTGCTGCTAGCACTACCAGTTTAAGCCCTCATCAAGGAAAATTAAGAACCCTATTTTACATGTATAGGTAAATGCTTTACCACTCCCGAAAGCAAGAATATTCAGAAAAAAGGAACAGTTAGCTGTTTTGACGAACACAAATCCAAGGAATTTTTGCCCCACAGTCTAGGCGCACAGCTAAAAATCTTTGTTTCTGAGTTCTACTTTGAGTTGTCCTGGGGTAGAGATGCTACCGTGTCCCATGCATTTCACATGGGAGAATGCTGAGAAACATCTAAGTTGTGAGCGTTGACCTTGGCAGGAGGTGGTTGGTACGGCTCACAAGGTTTGCCCTCAGAAATGATCTTGGAGGCCTGCCCTTCCCCCGGTTCCATACTAATTGTGACTGGAAAAACATGATGGTGGAAATGGCAAATCAGGCATATTCCATCTATGTTATGCAATATTTTGTGAAGGAGTACTTAGCTTCCCACCAGCTACATGTGACTGCTACAGAGATGAAATCCTCCTTCATGGAGCATTTGGTTAATGGGAATGCTTCAGATCAAAAGGGGGGGGGGCTTCAGTGCCATTTCACTGTCTTCCCTGAAGGGTGACTATCTGTCACTTATTCTGAAAATCTCTTAACTGTGTTTCAAGTCACAGTGAATTACTGTGGTAGAGTGATGCATTGTATCAACTTTTCAAACGTATTGGAAGGATTTTTTTTTTTAAAAAAAATGGTCAGATGTCTCATTTTAAAGACTAAAATGAAATGTAGTTACTGCACTATATACTTGAGGAGAAAGTTCCGGGGGAACTTACGTCTATTGTCTAGAGATCTTTTGTAATTCCAGGAGAACTCTATCACCCACCTGGAGGTTGGCAAACCTCCTCTTAGCTGTTTCTCAGGATGCTGCACATTTACTTTACTCTACTGGTGTAGAGTATGGAGCTGCGGTGGCTCAAGTGGTTAAGACGCTGAACTGCAGGCTGTGGAAGGTCGGTAGTTCAGCAGTTCGAGACCAGAGTGTGCCGCATGACAGAGTGAGCTCCCATCTCTAGTTCCGGCTCCTGCCAACCTAGCAGTTCGAAAGCAAGAGATTGCAAGTAGATAAATAGGGACCACTTCAGAGGGAAGGTAACAGCGTTCCGTGTGCCTTGTTGTTTAGTCATGCCAGCCACATGACCACGGAAATGTCTTTGGACAACGCTGGCTCTTCGGCTTTGAAACGGAGATGAGCACCGCAACCCTAGAGTTGGACTCAACTGGCTTTCAAGCAAGGGAACCTTTACCTTTACTGGTGTAGAGTAGGTGGTGGTGGAGAACCAGTGTGGTGTAGTGGTTAAGAGCAGTGGACTCTAATTTGGAGAACTGGGTTTGATTTCACACTCCTCCACATGAAGCCTGCTGGGTGACCTTGGGTCTGTCTGTCACAGTTCTCTCAGAACTCTCTCAGTCCTGCCTAACTCACAGGGTGCCTGTTGTTGGGAGAGGAAGAGAAGGCAATTGTAAGCCACTCTGAGACTCCTTCTGGTTGTGAAGAAGAGAAGAGAGAGAGAAGAGATTGGATTTATACCCCGCCCTTCACTCGGAGTCTCAGAGTGGCTTACAAACTCCTTCCCCTTCCCCTTCCCCTCCTCACAACAGACACCCTGTGAGGTAGGTGGGGCTGAGAGAACTCTGAGAGAACTGCCCTTTCAAGGACAGCTCTGACAGAGCTATGGTTTGCCCAAGGTCATCCAGCAGCTGCAAGTGGAGGAGTGGGGAATCAAACCCAGTTCTCCCAGATTAAAGTCTTAACCACTACACCAAACTAAGTATAAAACCAACTACTACTCTTCCTCCTCCTCCTCCTTCTTCTTCAGAATTCAGTAGGAGGGAAGGTGGCATGTTATAGAAAGGAGGCCACCAAGGAAGTCTCTGCAGGGGAAGGTAGTGGCAAACCACCTCTGCTTTTCCTTGCCTTGGAAGCCTCTTTCTGGGGTTCCCACACATCAGCTGTGACTCGATGGCACTATACACAGGCATAGAATTCAATGGAAGCCATTAAGTGATCCAGCCTCTACCTCCAGAGTCCCTCCTGTGTTTCTGCAGAGTTTCTGCCTGGGTAGGGGATGGATTGTTGTTTTCTGCTATATGGGATGACTTCTTGGAAACCGGCTATTCTGTTTAGACATGGCATTTGGCAGTGATGGGACTAGATAGCCTTTTGTTTCTTTCTCAGTTCCATTGGTCTCTGTTCATCCTTGGGGCATTATGCCCCCTCCCAAAGATCATGAGTATAAAAGCTGCTTGTTTTGAAAACCACAATCCTTGGGGTGCACTGAAAAGAACCTGTCCTGTTGGGCTTGATGTTGCTGCCCAGCCATGGTTTCACCTGACCAGCCCTGCTTCCAAGTCCTTGGACCTTTCAGAATTCATTTATTAATGAGCCTTGGACAATAGTGTGAAGGGGAAAGAAGCAATTAGCAGGAGAGCAGGAGGGAAATATTTTCTACACAAGAGAATAAAAAGCCTGTAATTTCCCACCCAATATGCAGCAGAAGAGCGAGAACAACAATAATTATCATAATAATAATAAAAAAAACACCAGAGACTACATTTCCACGACAAAAGGAGCTCACGACGGGCAGGTATCCCCATGAGGATGGAATGGGGTGAAGGAGAAAAGGAGAGGGCACTGAGATTTTTCAATGACTTCAGTCATGTGGTTCCATGATCCCAGTTCCACAAAAGGGGTGAAGGAAGCATAAGCTAACTGGAGGGGGGGGGAATGAGGGACAGAAAGGAAGAAACAATGATGAAGAGATGGGAAACAAGAAAGTCTGTGAGGAGCAGGACACACAAGAAGGGCAATGGGTATGGAGAGCCCTTTTGGAATACACAGGGATGTCATTTGATCTAACTAACAACCTCGTATGGTACGGAAGCCTGCTGACAGCCTGAATTCTCTGCAAAAATAAACTTGCTATTACTGTGAGTTCACTCAGAAGTTTCATTTCATTAGGAATCAAATAGAAAAAAACAGTAGTTTGGCTTACCCTCTCCATTATATAGTTGCACTGCCATATCAACCATTTATTACATTGGTCAATATATAACGGACTGCATCTGTCTGTCTCACTTTGTATCCCAATCTTATTCCAAGGAGTTCAGAATGGCCTTTTCCCATACAGGCCTACCTAGAACTGAAGATCTTCTCCAGCCCCATCGCACTGTTTTCTGAGATCAAGTGTGGTGCCTGGAGAGAGTATCTTTTCAGTGGGGGCAATGCCAATTATAGAGTATACTCTCCTGATATATTTGGCACATTAATTTCATTTTTAAGTGCCAAATCAAAACATCTTATTTTATATTCCAGGACTTAGTGATAGCTGTATGTTTTTTTCTGGTTTATGGTCAGTATCTGTCATTTTCCAACTATGGTCCCTGCCACACGAGGGAAAAAAGGACGTGCAAAGTAGGCAAAATAGGCACGCGGTGGCGGGATCATACAGATCCCGTGAGCCGCTGCGCAATTGCTCCCCGGCACGATCAGATGCCGGGGAGACCGGGGAGAAAGCGACGGGAGACTGCCGAACTGCGCATATCTGAGCATGCGCAGTTCGACCAGGACCCGGGGATGCGCCGGCAGAAGGACGTGCCGGCGATCCCACGGCTGCGCTTGCCGTGGCCGTTCCGGTAAGACCACCTCTGGAGGTGGTTTATTTTTAATGCAGTTTTTCGGCCGGAAGGGCCGGATCGGGGACTGGTGCGCAACGTTTCCCAGATGTTGCGGTGGGATCGCGCCCGTTTGCTCTGCCCCCGATCCGTCCCTCTCCCAGCCCAAAACCTTTCGTGTGACCGGGGCCTATGACAGTTTTTATTGGTTGCATTGCTTCTGGTTGTTTTTGTTTATCAATATATCTTAAGTCTCAACATGGCCTCATCTATGGATGCTTAAATCCAAAGATTGGGATCATGAACAGACAAGACAAATCTTCTTACAAACAAAAGGAAAATCCCAGATTTGCAGAATATATTGAAACCTAAAGAGGGGTTAAAATCCCCCCGAATAATAGAAGCAGTGCCTGGAGCTTTAAGAAATGAATGCCATCACACTGTCCATTGTGGTGGTTTCTAGGCAACCATAATTGCTAGCCTTCAAGCCCTGGTTTCTTTCGTAAAAGGCAGTGGGAGGAGGCAGGACAGATAAAAAGTTAATTTGCTATTAGGAAGGAGAAAAAGATACAGGGAAAGGTGAGAACACTGGGGCTACCTGGAGGAGGAAAACAGGAAATCATGTGAGAGGGGAAAGTGAGTCACCCCACACAAGTCTTTACAGGTTTCCCACTGTACAGTCTGGCCTGGCCTGGCAATTGGCACTATGCAACTAAGTCCAGCCCAGTCCAACAGCTGGCACCGTGCTGTGTTTTCCCAGAGAGGCTGCCAGACAGAGAGAAGAAGGGAAAGATGAAGGCGGGTAAAGATATGTTGTCTGGTGGGTGGGAAAGAGAGAAGGAAGCAGAAAAGGGGAGAGACTATAATAGCTTTCAGGGAAGGGAAAGATGAAATAGAGGGAGGGGGAATGAGATGCCCCCCAGATGTCCTTGCAGGTTGCTGTCTTGTTTTATATTTTGAATTAGGTTTACTCTGCACTACCTTTTCAACTTTTGTCTAGTAGAAAATTGGTTTATTAATTTTTCAACTGAATTTTAAAAAATACAGGAATGTTGTGCATAACTGATGTCAATGTCATGGGCAATGTGATTTTCTTTTTTTCACATTAGTTGAGCTTTCATGGGGTACTTTCCCCAAAAGTTGGGATACCCTAACACAGAGACATGTGAATCCCCCTAATAGACAATCGCAGGCAGTAGTGAGCCCTGCCCTGTTGGACTTCGAGCCCTGCCCTGATAGACTTCGAATTTAAGGGGTCTTTGAACCTTTTCCTGTGTGTCGTGATTTTTCCAGTATTCAATTTTTTTTAAAAAACAACCCACATCTTAAATTATTTCTAGAAAGTTATTTCTAGAAAGTGCCGCCAAGTTTGCAGCACTGGTATAATATGTTCCTTGCAGTCTTGCAACCCATTCCTGAGAAGAGGCAAGTTGCCACGTTCTGCAGAAGCAGATGCTTCCAAATAGTCATTAAGAGCAGCTCTATAAGTACTAGACATCATGGGGTAGGGCCAGCTACGCACTATATGGGGGATTGTTGATTGGATCTCCAGTGTTCAGCATTTTGAACTGAAATATAGCAGTGTGGGGCTGCCAGTTCCTCCAGAGAAGCAACAGAGGAGAGCAATTTCCCTCTGCACTAACTCCCCCGTCAAAATTGCCTTCTCCCCAGCAGCTGTTTTCCGGGGCTGGTGGTGATACAAATGTGGATTTTCCCCCATGGAACAAACAGCAGCTGTCTACACTGTTCTCTTTGACCGTTTTTAAAAGTATGTGTTTAGACAAACACTGAATTTTACAGCAGTAAAAATCTACAAGCAATGCAATTTTTAAAAGGAAAAGTAGAAAGGGGGGGGGTAGTAAAGAAAGAGGCAGAGAACAAGTCGATTTCCTGGAGAAGGAATAGAAAAGGTTTTTGAAAACTCCCCCACTGTTTTACCAAAGAAATTGGCAGCCTATCTCAATTTTTGTAAAAAGAAAGGGGGGAGAAAAGAGAAAAATTGGAAAATCCAATCATGTTCCTCCTGTAGAATGTATGCTATGACCATAGTTACCTAGCTGTGAAGTTACAAAATTTCTCAGAGTTCAAACTGAAGCAAAAACAGTGACACAGCAGTGAGTGATCTGCACAGGCACCCTCACTATGAAAGCTTGTCAGCCCTGCAAAACTGTGTTTTTCCATTGGTACCATTTCCCCATTGATGATGGCTACTGGATTGCCTACTGATTTAGGTGGGTAGAGCTTTTATTCTGGCATGCACTGCTTTCATATTCTCTTATCTGAGGGCGGGGAGGCATTGCCTTGACCAAACCGTGGGAAAGTTATCACTTTTTTGTCTTTGTGGTACTGAAGTGAGTCAGGAATGCACTCCGTAAACAACTCGCTAAGAGTGCTCTGTCCTATTCGTTAACAGGGCTACCTCTGGAAGCACCAGGCAAGCCATGCCAGATGACAGTATCCCTGGTGGGTAAGGATGGAGCAAATCAAAGCAGGGAGCTGGTATGAGATCGGATGCCTTCATCCATGGACCACACTTTGCATTTTGCAGAACTAATTCTGCATCTGAATTTAGTTAATTATGTTTATTCAGTGTGTTTCTAATGCTGCAGAGGACAGATACTGATGGTTCCACAAAGGTAGCAGCAACAGTCAGCGGTATACAACTAGGGTTGCCAGCTCCGCCCTGGCCACTGGTAGGGAAT
The DNA here is from genome assembly GCF_001447785.1 of Gekko japonicus. Classification (NCBI taxonomy): domain Eukaryota; kingdom Metazoa; phylum Chordata; class Lepidosauria; order Squamata; family Gekkonidae; genus Gekko; species Gekko japonicus. The sequence continues at coordinate 869,288 of NW_015165250.1, forward strand.
AGGGGAATAGCGCTGCCAGCTCCAGACTGGGAAATTCCTGGAAATTTGGGGAAGGAACCTGGGGACGACCTCAGTGGGGTACAATGCCATAGAGTCCACCCTCCAAAGCGTCCGTTATCTCCATAATCTGGAGATGAGTTGTAATTCCAGGGGATCCCCAGGTCCCACCTGGAGGCTGGCATCACTATGTACAGCCCAGGGGACGTGACAAAGAGTGCAGCTGGAGAAGCAGCAGTTTAACTGATAGCACTAGTAGGTAGGGATGGCGGGGATGGTTCAGTGTTTGCAAAACTGGTGTTCAACCATCAAGCTGACATTGTTTGCAATAACCATTCGCTGTCTAGTCAAGCATCTATGCAATCGTGATTTCTTCCCATTTCAAAATGAGCAGCATTTTGAATCGTTTTAACTCAGCGCAGTAGCAACATTCAGCATGGCAGCTGGCTGAGCAGCTGCTGTTGATGCATTTTTCACATTTTTGAGACTTGCTTGGATTAAATATCCACCAGGGTTATCAGTGGGTGGGTCACAAGTCTTTTAAAATCAGATGTGTTAGAACATATGTGCTGTCTTTGCACCTGTGTAGTTAGTTTAAATATTTATTTATTTAAAATGTTTATGTGCCGCCTTTCCACCCAAATAGTGTCCCCGAGGCAGCGAACATCAAAATATCAAAACATTCCAACATTAAAACGGCACCTAAAGTGTATATAAAACAATTCAATAAAAACATATAAACACACATTAATTTGCAGCATTCATCATACTAGCACATACTCAGCATTTTCTCAATCAAAGCACAGTTCCCAGGTGGCACTGTAGTAATGTATAAAGGATATTGTTTATTAGCAAAAACAGCTGCACTTTGGGAGTCAGGTAAAAAGGCAAAATGGACAAACTTGGACCACTAGAAAGACTACCCTTGCAGCTTCCTTGCCATACCTTGCCAGGATTGAGACAACCAATGAGAACAGTTTGTGTGTGTGTGTTTCACAGGGACTTTATTATTATTATTTATTTATTACATTTTTAAATCACCCTATCCCAGCTTTCGCCAGGTTCTGGGCAATGTACATGGGGACATAATGCCATAAAAACTATAGAGCATCCCATAACATAGTGAAGTCACTTCTCGTTATGTAGCCAGAAGTGAAGTTGTAGCATGGGAACATTGCCATTTCTCACTGCCCTTTTTCTTCTGCCATGCCATTGAATGCCATGAGGATGGGGGAGCACCAGTGGGGGAACCCTCCATCAGCAGCAGGCAAATGGCAACTGTACACAGAGTTGTTGTTGTGGGAACAGAGTGGAGAATGAGATAACAATGTGATAAGCCATTTTGGGTCCCATTAGGGAGATAGCAGGATATAAACTTTTAAACATTAAAACTAAACTATGGTGAAAGCAGTGTGCGGGGGTGGGGTGAGGGAGCACATTTGCAAGCTATTTTCAGTTAGGCTGAAATGCTCCCACAAACAAATATTCAGGCAGCCAAGGGAAAAAAGAGCCAAGACTAGAAGGCTGCAAAGCTCTTTTCAAAATACATATATAACAAGAAGCATTTGCATAGGAACAACCTACCTAACCTGGTATTCCATCCCCCCTCCCAACTTGCTTGACTATAAAGCAGTCCTCCATGCTGTCCTTTAATATTGATGTACATGTCTCTTTGCAGATTTGCAGGTTACCTGACATGGGTTCAGAATATTGTTATGAAACTGGAAAGAGAGAGAGAGAGAACCAGTGATGGCTTACCTTCCTTTCCGCTGCATCTTAAACAGGATGGGAGTCAGGATTAACTGGAGCCATTCAAATCTAGGTTCTGCCTGGAGCTTGATGCTGTTTTATGATCTTTATCTAGAGACAGATAGGTGACGAAGGGAGTCAATACTCCTGGAGCTCTCAGTGGCATTCAACATTATTAAATATCAGATTCTTCCAAGATACCTAGATAACTTGAAATTCAAGGCAGCAGTGTCTAAAAGGTTATTAGGGGGCAGTGATATTGCTTTACTTTGCAAAGTCAAACAACTGAGCCTACTGGAAGCGTCTCCTATGTATTTATGGTATCTGATGTAGTGAGCTTTGATTCACAACAGCTGATACCCTGAAAAAACGGTTGGCTACTGGTCTCAATTTTTTTCTGCGTATGCCCTGTTTGCAGTGAAGGAGTTGCCCGAGAGCCAGTTTGGTGTAGTGGTTAAGTGCGCAGACTCTAATCTGGGAGAACCGGGTTTGATTCCCCCCTCCTCCACTTGCACCTGCTGATGTGACCTTGGGTCAGTCACAAGCTCTAGCACAGCTGTCCTTGAAAAAGAGCAGTTTGTGTCAGAGCTCTCTCAGCCCCACCCACCTCACAGGGTGTCTGTTGTGGGGAGGGGAAGGGAAAGGAGTTTGTAAGCCGCTCTGAGACTCCAAGTGAAGGGCGGGGTATAAATCCAATCTCTTCTTCTTTTCTTCTTCTTCTTCTTATATGGTTCTGACATTCCACAGGGCTTGCTCAGGAGAGATGTTTCCTGTGGACAGTGCTCAAATGGGGCTTGGATGATGGTGCAGTTTTGCCTGAGTAGCTCCTGGGGTGGTCCCCACAACCTTTCTTCTAAACGCTGCTTTCTTGCATCATCCCCTCCTAGGCAACTTGCCCACCCCATTCCTCAACCTTTCCGAGGTCAAAATGAAATTTCTCTCCCGGTATCTGGGAGACAGTAGAGAAAGAGACAACATTTAAAATAAAAGTAAAGGAAAGAGACATCGAGAGCGCTTTTCTGCAACAGCCCTAATGTGTCTGTGAAGCTGACAGAGCAGGTAATTGCAAGATCATTCCTCCACTTGTCCCAGTGATTAGCTTCTTTTTAAGTGATTTCTGTTCCATTAAGTATGTGCAAAATGCAACCCTCCTCCTCCTTTCTCTCGGCCCCTGAAAAGTTGCTCCCATGGCCTGTGAGCACTAGCAGTTCTGACACTGCTTCACTAGTTCAGCAAGATTATAGCCATGGCTCGATTGACGCTTTCTGACAGTTCAGCGGTGCCTTTGAACTAGCCAGCGAGGTGGTTTAGGTGGCAGAGGAGCAAAACTGCAGCACAGGGTCTGTTCAGTCCTGTGCAGTGCAGAATCCCTTCCCCAGGTTTAAGGAGCCCACTTTACAGGCGGGCATCAGCCAGAGTACTCGGAGGATCAATAATTCCATTGCCCGCTGCGGGCTCTGGCGAGTAGGGCCATGCTGTGTGCATCGGTCATTAAGTAAAATGATCGAGCGGCAGTACTATTGTGGGCTGAGGCACAAAACTGAGATAGTAACAGGCCTGAGGTTATAACGCTTATTAATGAAGTTATTGTTTCCCTCCCTTTTCTGGCTCCCCAAGTAAAGGAATAACATTAACTGCTCCTCACTTCTTTCAAAGTGGCCATTCTACCACCACCCACTCTGTAGTTTCTCACAGGAATCTTGGTGGTGGTGGAAAGTTCCATCAAGTCCCTACTGAATTATGGCGAACCCGGAGGGGTTTTCAAGGCAAGAGAAGTTCACAGGCGATTTGCCGCTGCCTACCTCCGTGTAGCAACCCTAGACTTCCTTGATGGTCTCCCATCCAAATATTGACCAGGGCCAACCCTACTTAGCTTCTGAGATCGGGCTAGCCTGGGCAATACCGGTCAGGGCAGAAGCCTGATAGATGGCTAATAAATGATTTGATCCTGTGGTTTGTTCAGTAACATAAAGTTCAGTAAAGCAACAGAAATGCTAGAATAAATATTGTTGGTCTTTAAGGTTCTGTTGGACAGCTGTTTAACTTTACGTCAGACTGCACTTCTGGAATTGTTTGTCATTGTGTCACTGGTCTATGGGACAGGTTTTCAGGGGAACAACATAATTGGTATGTTGGTTGACAGACCGGAGAATCTTCCAGCCTAACGGCATATGTTTTCCACAGTGGGGAAACAAAGAAAGCAAAAACTGAGGGGGGAACCGATTCCTATATACATCTATGTGCAAAATATAACCCTTCTCCTCCTTTCTCTGCATGTTTAGACTTTTATGTGAAATCTGGTAGTGTAGCCTTCAGTAGTCAATGTCAGTGGGGTTTTTTTGAAAACCAAACATATTTCTAGCAGTACGATGGGAAGGGGGTCATTTGAAAACATGGAAGTAGTTTCCATAAAAGGCTTCAGTGGCCAAGAGTGCAGCAGCTGTGATGGTCCTGAAACACCCACACAAACACACACATTTCCCTCCCCATTGATCCCAGCTGACCATTTACTGATTCGTACTTTTCTTCTAACCCACCGCAATACTCTTCATGGGAACACTGAAATACCCCTGACAAGCATGCACAGGTTAACCAAGATATTCAAATCTACATAGATTCAATTTGCACAAAATATTGTCAGGGTAAAATGTTTGAGGATTTGATGCTGAATTTGGGGTAAGCAGAAACTAGCTCCGGACTCTGCCAGCCAGATGTAAGTAACTACGCAAGGCAAGATACCTGGACCCAACTGTGCAAATGAATTAATTGCAATCCAGCTTCCTCTTTTTGGTGATGGAGAGGTTCAAAGGAATGCCCCCCCCCGATTAAAGTGAAATATCCAGATGATCTCCTACCTAAAGGAGCTTGCTTCTCTCCCACCTGTTACCTCCGTTATACACTTTCTCCTACACTCTTGGGGCCAAACGCAGTGCTAGTGGGAAAAGTCACCCAATTACACCCACACACTCCACTGTTCTGACACTCAATGAACTGACTCTCTAGGGGGAAAATTGCCTTGCTGAACACAGAGAATCGGCAAGCATAGTGACACCCACACAAGTCAGCATGTAAGCCCCTGTAGCATACTTAGCTCTTGTTAACAATACCTACACAGAACATGCATATACGCAGACTGTGCATAACATGTGCTACTACTGTTCACACACAAAGACAAATACATATGTGTATATGCGCACACAGACCTGGATAGCCCTGTCTCGCCCAGTCTCATCAGATCTTGGGAACTAAGCAGGGGCAGCCCTAGACGGTATTTGGATGGGAGACCACCAAGGAATACCAGGGTCCACCACACAGAGGCAGGCAATGGCCAAACACCTCTGACTGCCTCTTGTCTTGAAAGCCTTACAGGTCACTATGAGTCAGCTGCAACTTGATGGCAAAAATCAACCAATTAACTGACAAGAACTTCAAAAAGTAGATTTATCAGAGCTGTCTCCTGAACAAAGTACACGGTGTAACTTTTCTGCATATAATATGCAGGCCAGTCATCATTTATGAGATTACAGATTGGGGGCCTGCAGGGAAGAGGGGAGGGATAGGCAACTGGCAATGTGATCCTGTGCAGAGTTGCTCCAGTATAAATTTTATGGTTGTAGTAGGCTTAGAGCCGGGTATTCTCCATTGGATTGCACTGTGAGGATCTGCTAAACTCTAGTGAATTTCCTGCTCACCTAATCCTGAACTCAGCACATTACGGTGAACACGGGTTTGTTTCCTGTTAACAATCTCACATTAGTTGCAGGTTCTCCTCAGTTCCCCCCACACAGATCCCAATTCATACTGATAGATACTTCGCTAGTCCTGTGCAGGAAAGTTGCAAATATGCTGGTTAGGCATGCTGAGACCTTGCAGTGAACATGCTGTCCAAGAGCCTGTTTGACGTACTTCAGTTACATGAGAGGTGAACTTCTGTGAGCATTGCACCATGCTATTCAGGGTTGTACTTGCACAATAGCTGCTTGGTCATTGGCTTTTGTAACTGTGTTTTGCCCAGTTTAACTGCTAAATAATCTCAAGTGCTGGAGAAGAGGCAGTGTCCCCTGTGCAAGTCATGTGCCAGTCATTTCCCTCTTTGCACCTGTGCTGTCAGATGCATCCTTTACATGACTGGCATGGGATAGAATGCGAGCCCTGCTTTTTGCACCTGTGCAGTCAGTCGCATCTGTTCAAGAACTGATTGCAGGATTAGCTAGGTTGTTGAGACATGACGTCTCAAATCATGCCAGAAAACAGTGCAATCATGCAAATAGACACATTTGAAATCATTGGGATACAGTCAAACAGCCATGCTGAACAATCAGCTCCCTGCTTGCAACACACAAACAGGACATGAGCCAAACCAGCAGGTGTTCAGCCAGGCCTAATTCAGACATACCTGCAAAGGCACACAGATAGTGACACATGTGCATTCTCCCAAAAACATGTGTGGATATGCTAATATTTATTTATTTGAGAAATGCATGAAACACCTTTCCAGAGACCTGCTTGAGACAGCTCACATCTGAAACAATAAAACCAAATAAAACAAAACATTAAAAGCAAACTCATAGGTTGGATCCAGACTCAATTGGCAGTTTCCACTGATTCCTCCTTCCCACTGCAGACCCCCCCCCCAATATCCTTCCTCAGGTTCCCCTATCTCTCTGGAGCAGTATTTTGTGGCAATCAGTGGGCTGCAGTGGAAGGGAGAGGCAGGAAAGTTCCATTCACCTGAGGGGAAATTTAGCCTGGATCCAACCCATTAAAAATAAGCCAGGGCACAAAAACAACATAAAACAAACACTGAGCAACTTAACAGTTCTCAAGCTAGAAGCAAACCATAGAACAGTTACCATCATACCCACAGTTATGCGTATATGCACACATCTTGACATGTATTCCTATGCTCTGCAAGCTCCAATGATCACAAATGCTTACATATATGTGAATGTGCCTGGCCACTTACAAAAGTATGCATCATTTCATAAGCAGTTGCTGAAGTCCAGCTTTGTGTTCATCTCCTAGCCTTGCCAAGTGCATTCACCAAAGATCTGGACATGTTTCAATGAAATGTAAATTAAATTACACGTGGGAACAACAGTAGGTCAATATATAAACATAATTCCTCTTTTATCAACAGATTTGCCTTCTTTGACACTTTAATTCCTTCTACATTGTGTGGGTTTTTTTAAGAATGCCATACCAAAATTGTCATTAGCTGTACTGATTAGCTCTCAGTGTCTACGGCATGGCCACGGATCATTAAAGCCATCTGAAATATGGGCCTTCTAGCAAGTAGTTAGTTCCGCCAGTAAATAAAAATTAAACCCTGGGAATATCCAGTATAAATCATTGTAAAGTACGCAACAGTCATATTTCATCACAGTGACTCTGCAGTATGCCTGTTCTAATGATGGTGGGTTTTAAATACAAAAAGACTGACAAGTATATAACATTTTCTGTTAGTCAGTGGAATATAAATAGAGGGAGAAGCACTGAGGGTGGGAAGAAATGCGGTACTAGAGAGGCTGGTGAAAATACTTCATAGACATCGTGGTTTTTTTGTTTGTGGTGCTGTTTTGAAGTTTGGAACTTGGCCACGTTCTGGAATAGAAATGTCACCTCAAATATTAATGGGAAGCAACTCAGCCCATCAAAATCAATGTGAAAAACAGGATAATCATCTAGCTGTTTTATCACCATCTCTGAAGAATTTATTTATATGTGGTGCAAACTGAAATCTCTCTTTTTAAAAGAGAAAGTCAACAAAGGCCCCCCTGGCCAGGATTCTGCTGCCATCCAAGGCTGGACTTGAACTTTTGAATTAATTAATTTACTTAAATGGGTTCATTTGATAAAAGAGATTATTCCATAACAGAACAACCATGTTTGAGATGCAGTCTATATCAAGAAAGTTGCAGATAAAGTTTGAGGGGTGGAGGGCTGTTCCCTATACAGTGAAAAACCTAGTAGGAACTCTCCTCAATTTTGCCATGGTGGCACTGTGGACATCCAAAATATGCAAGTGTGAAAAAGAAATTTTTCATAGTACAAGGGTTTGCAAAGCTGTGAAGAGTTGCCATGTGGCTTCTTCGTCACTCTGTGGGAAGCAGTACTGAAGGTCACTGGTGGCCGTGGTTTTGTGGTGGGAATAGCAATAGAAGGGGTGCTCATTGACCTGAAGAGAGGGACGGGATGGTGGAAAGAGGCAATGGGGCCACAAAGAACAAAATATCCCTTTGCGTCAAGTTCTGCGGGTCCAGAATTTTGAACCTTTGTTGCAAGAGTATCACTCCTCATACTATGTTCTGTTCGGTTTTTTGATAGTGAATTCAATACAAGAAACTTTTATTTTCTTTGTATTTTGCCACCTGTGGCATGGTGAATTTTTTGCTCTATCTAGCAGCTTAGGGTGATGGCACTGTTGTTTTAGGCCCCTACAAAATTCACTGTAGTGCGGAGTGACCTCTTTACAGAGGAAGAGCCCTTTGCTTGCTTGCAACCTACATCTCCATGTATTATTTTTTTTAATGAGCCACAGACACCCAAGAACGCTGTATTGACTTTATATCTATCCACCAGTGGTCACTGCTTGCCCCTGTGTGGAGACTGTGAATCAGAGATCTGTGAAGATTAAGAGTATGATTCAAACCTAGTTTACTTTAGCAGCTGTAAACTAGGAAATCCTTCATTCAGATCTCAGCTCCATCATGAATGTTGCACTCCCAATTTTTCTAGGAGCTGATTTGTTACATTTCCCCCCAATTTTTGTGGCATAGAAGCACAATTTCTGTGGTATGAATGGTCCTTGCACTGATGTTGATAAAAAGTTGTCAGAGTCATGCTCAGAACAGATGATTCCCCATGTAAATGGAAAAATTCAAATGATACAATACCCACTAATGCGTGGTCCTCCATTGTAATTTCACATGCAGCTAATGGTGTAACAGTGCCAGCTGTTTACAGAGAATGACCCCAGTGTGGGACTAATTGAAGAGTCATGTGGCACATTTATTATGGTATCAGTTTTTGTGAGCCAGAGCCCATGTCATCAAAAAACCTAATGCCCTCAGGAAATGTATTGGTCTTTAAGATGCCACAGATTTTTTGTTTTGGGGGGAGGGTTTTGGCTACGACTAAGTGACCCTATTAAATTTATCACTGTCAAGCCTGCTTTTCAAAAGCATCTTTTCCATTTTCTCAAGCATCTCTTGTAAAGGAGATGATTAGCTCATGTAACTAATTTGCCTGGTTATACGATTGCTTTAAAAATTAATCATACATATAGCACGTGATGAGCTTGGCAGAGTGGTCCAAAGACGCAGAGAACAAGGACGTTACCAGAGACCAAGCCATATTTTGTCAACAGGTGACAGTGACCTCTTATGTGATTCCCGTCCACTCACTCGTTAGATTTCCTGTCCACAAGTTTTGCTCACATTAGATTTCCAGCATTGTTAATACCACACCTGCACAAATTACTAGATGTTTACAGTGAGAGGTATGCTACATACGTTTGCTACAAATGTAATGCAAAACCAAAAGAGCAATCCTGAGCGAAACTACTCAGAATCCTACTAAGGTCTATTCAGTGGAGCTTACTCCCAGGAAAGTGTTCTGTAAGCCTCTTTCACAGAAAACCCACGCCCTGGGAGAATCCAAGATTAGTTGAAAGTGGCAGTGGAGGGGGGTATTTCTGGGTGAAACTTCTGGGTCAAAACACTGGTAGCTAAACATCTGTTAATTGGTCCAACAAGGGCAGCATTTCCTCAAGACACAGTACCTTCCAAGCCATATGATAGGCACCCATAGAAAAATACTGGCACATCCAGCTATGGCCAGCACATATATTTTCAGTAAGAGAGAGGATAAATAGCCCTGCATTGAAGAAGAGCAGGCAGAAGGTCATAAAGGGTCTGAAGGAGCAAAGTGGTGTCTTGGCTAAAAAAGTCTGATTAGGATCTGTGAAATCTCCACTCTACTGTAGAAACTTGCTGGGTGACCTCAGGCAAGTCACATCCTCTGAACCTAACCTACCTCACACATCTGTTGTGAGGATAAAATGGAGGAGAGGTGAAGTATGTAAGCTGCTGTAATTTTCCCCCATTGGGGAGAAAGGTGGGGTATATGTTAAGTAAATAAAATAGTTATGTTGCACTTTCTGCTTGTCAAAAGTATTGCTGCACTTGTCTTTCATAGCAGAACTATAATGTGAATGGTTCTTACTAGTCCCATTTTATAAAAGGAAAACTGATGTCGAGGGGCAGTGCTGTGACCCAGAGCCAGCCAGCCAGTAAACTGGACTGAACTGAGATTGATTTCAAGGTCCCATATTAAAATCCAGCTGTGAAAGAACAATCTAAATCTGCTAGAGGGGCTGTACCTTGTTCAGATGAATTTCTGACATATAAGCCTAAAGGAAGAATCTTTTAGGATCATTAGAATTTCCACTGATTTCCCCCACTGTAAATGAAACCCCAGTGAGCTACTTTAGTCTTTCAAAAGCCTTAGGCAGACTTCCCAAATCCAGCCAGCCTTTGGTCCCTGGACTCCTTTCCCCCAAACCGTAGTTTTAGTCCAGGGGTTCCCATGACATTGGAGTCCCTCAGGCAGCTGAATCACAGATCGGGATCCCCTTTGCTGTCACACAACGGGAGAGGAAAAAAAACAGAGGAAAGAGTTTGGGTTGCCCCCCCCCCAGTCTGGGGCCCAGCGGCTCCTTTGAGCTCCCCCCTCCTTTCTTCTCAGCGCCTAATTGCCGGACCCCAAGGGCTGACGAGGGCAGCCGCTGAGTATGAGATAGGCGCCGCTTCGCTCCTCGCGGCGGCGCATGATTAATATTAGTCAGCCAGCTGGGTGGAGATGACAGGAATAATGAAGTAGCTCGTTAGGGGGACGCTGCCTGGAAGGTCAAGAGAGCCGGGATGGATTTAGGGAGGGGGGGGGAGAGGAAAGCCCTTCTTGGAGAGACGACGGCGAAGGCAGAAGGGGAGGGTCGGTTCCCCGGCAGAGGAACCTGAGCGTGAGCCGGCCCACTCCGTCAGGGAGTGAGAGGAGAGACGGGCAGGCGCGTCAGGGTTTGAGAGGAGTGATTGGAGAAGTGCCGTCAGGCTGCAGGGAGAGCAGGAGGCGGGCTCTGCGCGCTGAACTTGGGAGAGCGCCTTCCCCGTTGCCGGCCACGGGCTTTTGGAGCGCCCCGGGTGAGTGGGTCCCTCTGGGAGGGGCAAGGAGCGTGGTGCTGAAGGGACAGCTCCTCAAGCGCGGCATGCCGCGGGGCGCGGGAAAGGCGGTTCCGGACGGCTGAGCAGTAGCCGCGAGGCTGAGGAGAGTGGGGGCGCCGGTTATAGATGGGGGGGGCGTTCCTCCCTCTCCTGCCTCCAAAGGCTCCCGAGTTGAGGTGAACAGGGCTTTTGTAAGGGCGGGAATGACGGGAATTGCCTTCGTAGTTTCCCCCCGCTCTTC
>NW_015165250.1:880589-881326 GCF_001447785.1 Gekko japonicus
AACGGGTTGGGGGCCTCGGGGATTTGGGGGGGGGGCTGTCCGAGCTGATCTGCCCTCCCTCAGCTTTGCCGACGAGAGCAGAATTAAGGGACCCGCCGAAGACGGCGCGCGCTCTCCGCCTGCTGCTCCGCGCTGAGTCTCCGGTCGGAACGGCGGACTTCTGCCCTGCTCTGCATGTTAATCACTCAGCAGTGCGGATGGCGGCTGAATGATGCGGGGCGCGAATAGACGGTGGGGGGCAGCTGCGCGGTATTCGCTACTGAGGAGAGGGAGGGAGCTAGGGAAGGGGACGAAGCTGGGGAGGGGGGCCAGGTACGCAGAGCTAGTTCACATGCAAGCGAAGTCACAGACACACATGCGCTCTTGCAGACAGACGAACGCGCTGGTCTGAGACAGATTCAAATTGAGCCCCTTACCCACGCCACGCCACGCCGACTCCCATGATCCTTCAGATTCCCTTGCGCCCTCTGTCCCGATTTCTCTCTGCCCTACTGCGGTTGGAAATCGACGCGCCCCTTTCGTCCCTCCCTCTATCGGGAAGGCAAAATATCAGAGTAAATCCGACCGCGACTGAAATGTTGGTACCGGGATGAAGGCGGGAGCTGTCCGCTGTTTGCAGCAGACGCGAGGGAGGTCTGGTGGAGATCAGAGGCTCCTTGCCCGCCTGCACGGCTCCAGCGCTCTGACAGGCCACGCGGAAGGCACAGTCGCTGACCCTGTCTGTGCTGTGTCCTCGG
>NW_015165250.1:881379-893440 GCF_001447785.1 Gekko japonicus
CTAGAAAGTTTGCTCTGGACTCTCTTTACACACACCTTGGCTCAGCAAACAGATAGAATGTTGGTGTGGTCTGTTTCTGGATACCTTTGGGAGATGTGTGAGCTGCTACTGCCACTCGCTGTGTCAGAGCCTCTGCTGGGCATGCTGACGGTCCCAGGTTCAATTCGAAGCATCACCTGTTAAAGAATCTGGTAGTAGGTGATGCGAAAGACCTCTCTCTGCCTGAGACCCTGGAGAGCTGCTGTCAGTCTGAGCAGACAATGCTAAGATGGACCAAGGGTCTGATTCAGTACAGGGCAGCTTCTCAAAGCTTCATGCAAAGTAGCCAGATTAATGCATGGTCAAGGATTGCAACCTGTGTGTGTGTGGTGGGGGGTTGCCTGTTGGCTAGACAGTTCTCCAGACAGAGGTTGTGTGCTGCATGTGTGGCAAAGAGGGTCCCAGAGCCCCTGCTCTGCTCCTTGTATAGGCTCCTTCCTTTCTAGCGGCTTGCTCAGGCAGGCACCCTGGACATTTCCAGCTAGGGACTTTTGTGCTTAATCGCCAAATTTCACTGGGAGCAGCTTGAACTTATTCACTGGAATGATTTGTACCTGATCATTTTTGAGCCCAGTCATTTCCCCAAATATTTAGTCCTGCCTTCCTTACCTGCCACCTCCCCAGTGCGGGCTGCCTGAAAACATCCCCAGCACAATTTCCCTTGCCTCCCTCAGTCAGTGGGGCCTTTTTTCACTGCAGCGTTGGCTCCTCTGCCTTCTCTTGGCTGGGGCTCTTGAGCTAGCGGCTAGCACAGCAGCTTAGCTTCATCCTTGATTCAGGTGCCTTAGAAATTGGCAAATTCCTCAGCATTCGTCTCAGGGAAAGAAGATTTGGTGCTTCTGGCTATGTGCACCAGGTCCCAGCACAACCACACTCAAATGGATACTCTAACTGGCAAAGGAATCAACCCCCCACCACCACCACCAATGTTCCCTCTAAGCTGTGGAGTCTTGTGAGCAAAAATTGTACTTTGTGAGCTACTGGCATTAAAGTGGTGAGCGAGTGAGTTGGCTGCTGCATGAATTAGTTTGCTCTGGAGCCATCCTGCCTGAGCGGAGACAAAAATGTGTGAGCCGGAGGCTAAAGAACTGTGAGCCAGCTCACACTCACTCAGCTTAGAGGGAACACTGCCCCCCACACATATACACATATACACTCCTACTCACACATGTGACTCATCAGACTTCATGAACATTTTGACTCAGGATCAACATAAATCCACAAAACAATTCTGGCTGTGGGATGAAAACCCATTAAAATCAATCTAAACCAATGGGTCTACATTATTTTAAACCCAGGGGTATTATGTAACTGGGTTTAATGTGGAGCATATGGGTGTATATGTGCTGAGTTTTCATACAAAATTCTTAGAGCATCTTTGAGCCTCTCTCACAGTTGTTTTTTTTTTTTTGCAAACTGGAAAACAATTAAAACAGTACTTGTGAAAGTGTCACATAGAATCATAGATTTGACCCATCTGTTATACAAGAAGCAACCATGATATGCATAAACTTCCCAAGGTCATGTCTCGTTAACTGTAATTTGAAAGTCACTGAGGAAAGTAAAGCAGTTCCATGCTTCTCTAGGCTGCTTGTTCCATTGCTTATTCCACCTGTATTTTCCCCTCAGCACATCATTCTCTGCAAAACTCCCTTGCAAAAGAAATGCACACCTAATATATGCATAATTCTTCAAACAGCCACATCTGTTTCATGTACACAGACCTTTGTACCACACAACCCATTGTGTGCGTGTAACCCTTCACATAATATATGCACTGCAGAGCTCCCCTACGCATCAGTAGGTTACACTGTGTATGCAGTGCCATAGAACACCAACCATGTATCCATTTCACATTGTGTATCTCAGTCATATGCACCCTGTGTCATATGGCTTCATATGCACATGTGTGTTTCTTGCATTTCTATCATATTGTATATGCATCATGTACAGGTGGCACATACACGCTGATTTGACAGAATGTTACTATATATCTTCTCTACTAAGTCTCATATTATTATATATCTTCTCCACTAAGTCTAATATCTCATATACCAGTCTTAAAATGCCATGATGTCTAGTGCCACGGTTCAACCTTTGTCTGGCACCAACTGCCTGCTAGGTGCAGTGTGCCCATAAATGCACTCTGATACCATTTGTGTCTCTTGTGAAACTCTGCCTTCTCACGGCTAATATATAAACAAAAGAGGGGCCAGGACTTAAGGCTGCCTTCTGACCAAGAAGCCCTACCAAGAAGTGGGGAAACTCAGTTACTCAGAGTGGCACGCACAGGATGTTACAGTGAGTGCTAGCAGTTATATATCTACTTTTTTTGGGGGGGGTGCTTGCAAGCCTGAAAGTCATGGTGACTTCTGGCAACCTCTAGTGGGGCTAGGACGTTTTTCAGAGAGGTGGCTTGACTGTCTGTCTCTGCATCCCAGTCCTGGTATTCCTTGGAGGTTGCCCTTACAAGTGCTTGCCAGGGTCGGCCATGCTTAGCTTCTGAGATCTGATGAGATCGGGGTGGCTTGGGCTATCCAGGTCAGGGCTGTTGTATATCCACTTTTATTGCTCTCAGGTAAGTCCTGAGAGTTTACCGACATGTATTGTAATGTTCAAAGCCGTTTGCAGGTACAGAGGATATGCACTGTACACATCCTCAGGGGCCTTCTCTCACTAATCACCTTCCTCCTTGCAGGAGTGAGCCCTAGCATTAACAGCATTTAGGGGCTCAGCTTAATGAGTCCTGGCTCAAGCTAAACATTGTGCTTCCCCCCTCTTTTCCATACACTCCCTGTTTCTCATGCACGCATTTTATATACTTTGCAGGGTATATCTTCAATTCGCAACATTATCTTTCTTTGCACATTCTGATTCTCGTCGCACACAGCCTGCTCTTCATGCGCCACTTTATATAGATGCCCTGCAGGTGGTTTTCTAACGTTTCACCTCTCTGTAATCACAGGCTCACTGTAATTCATTACAGCTCTGGTACCTCTCTCCCCGACCATAAGTAAAGCATTTTTATTAAGCACAAGTTGATCCTAAAGGCCAAACAGTTCATATGGGAGAATTACAAACACTAGTCACAATTTGGTTATCATTCTGCCCAGAAGGGGCAAGCTGCTCCTGTTTCCAGGCAGGTCAAGAATTATATTAGTATCCTACCCATGTGTTTAATTTGAGGGTGAATTATTTATATGAAACAAGCACATTACAAGACATCACTATAATGAGGGTACATTTCTGGGCAATGGGATAAACCTTTTTTTTACTTGGGGAAATCTATTATAGATAGATCACAAAATTAGTATTTCTTTGTAATGTTTTAACATTTGCAATACTCCGAAGTACTTGTAGTCTGCCCTGGTTTTACTGCTCATGTAGTTGGTACAGCATGGTGCAAGATATGGTAGTAATTCCAAAACTATCTACAGTGTGTCAGAAGTATTGAGAGAGAAGGATCCTTAAGGATTTTAGGTTGGCTCTGAACCCATTGTTAGCTCCTTTGAGAATAGCTGTAGGAACATTTATTTATTTTATTTTGTTTATCCTTGGATTTATATCCCGCACTACCCTGAAGGCTCAGGGCGGCTGACAAGGGCCCAATGTGCCAAGATTATAACAATAAAACGCATAGTATAAAACAATAAAATTTCTGAACATAAGAAGAGCCCTGCTGGATCTGGCCAGTGGTCCATCTAGTCCAGCATCCTGTCTCACACAGTGGCCAGCCAGTTCCTCTGGAGGGCCAGCAACAGGGCATAGAGGCTGAGGCTTTACCCTGATGTTGTCTCCTGGCTCTGGGATTCAGAGGCTTAGTGCCTCTGAATGTGGAGGTTCCCCTCAGCCACCATGGCTAATAGCCATTGATAGACTTGTCCTCCATGAATCTATCTAATCCCTTTTTAAAGCTGCTTATTCCTGTGGCCATCACAACATCCTTTGGCAGCAAATTCCACATTCTAATCACTCTCTCTGTAAAGTAGTATTTCCTTTTGTCTGCCCTGAACCTACTGAACCTACAGTTTCATTGGATGCCCTCAAGTTCTAGTATTTTGGGAGAGGGAAAACATTTTCTCTTTATCAACTCTCTCCATCCCATGTAGGAATCCAGGCCACTCCGTGGGTGGTTTCCAGACAGAAAGTAGATGAAGGGGATTCGCCACACCAACAACAACCACCCCAGTTAACACACTGTGAAGAAAACTACTCCGGCTGTTCCCATTATTTCCCCCCCAAGTCAGTGCAGGCAGAATTGGACAAAATATTATTGTCATCATTACATGGTTTCATGAAACAAAGAGGAGGGCAGAATCCCAAGTTGTTCCAGAGTTCCAAATTTCCAAGTACAGACACATATTGATGTGTGGTGGCTGAAGAAAATCCACTTGAAAGAGTTCATGTAGTCATTCTGTTTCAGCAGTGAGCCAGTCACATGCTAGTCCCATATGCATGCCACTGCAAATCTCTCAATATGAGTAGGTGGTGGAATGCCAAATATTGTGTATATCAGAGCATAACAGTATCTACATGGAAGCCATAGGGAGAGCCAGTGCACCTTGTAATTTCTTGCTAATTTCCACCAGACACCATGTGCCTCTCTTTCTTTACACATTGCAGAAGGCAGAATAGAGTGTGTTGAGTATGTTTGAGAGAATCAGTGTTGGAGAAAATGTGAATACGTATGTCTCCATATGTAACTGTTGTGTGTGAGAAAGCCTGAGCATGTGACTCTTGGTAGACTCTGTGTGGGTGGATGAAGGAGAAGGAATTCATTATTGGGGGAGAAGGTGTGTTTGGGGCAGACAGTGTGTTTCTGAGAATGTGGTGATCTATGTGTTTGTTTGTTTGTCAGAGAGAGAGAGACTATAAGGAAACATGTCTATAGGAAAAATGTGCAGGTGTAAGACTGTGTTATATACATTTGTGTGGATATTGTGTATTTAATGCAAGGTGTGTGCTTGTCAGTTTTTTCCATTAGATGGCCAATTCACTTGTTTTTCCATGTCAGTGTCCTTGTAGGAAAAACCATGAGCACATCCTCTTTTGCAAAATGTGGCACTTTCATTTATTTTGCCACAACTACCTGTGCTGGGAAACTGATGCACACAGAAATATCCTGATTCCTGTATACACAGCAAAATAAGAACTCGCACCACAGATGGATGTTTGTCCTCGCACGTGGTAGCCCTTAACGTGTGCCTATCTCTAGACCTTTGTGCATGAGGGTCTAAGGCCATGAGAACTCTGTGTGTGTGTGTGTGTGTGTGTACAAAAGAGAGTGTATTTGTGCTTTTAGCAAAGCACTGTGCAGTAAGAGCACAGCAGTGCTGATTTCTGAACGTGCCTGTGGCAGCCAGAGAGCGCAGGAAGAGCTCGCTGTCCTGGGGCTGGGGAAATTAGCAGTCCTTCCAGGTCTGCACAAGGGCTGCGCTGTCACCATCCCACGCAGGGTGTAAGCTGTTAACTCCACAGATGGGGCTCCATATGGTGCTCAGTTGCGGTGTTGTTGGGTTTTTTGTTTTTGTTTTTAAAAAAACCCTATACCTTAATTCTGCTGTATCTGTCTACAGTGTGATTTCTGATCATGTCTTCGCCCTCTTGGATGAATATAGAGATGCTGTTTGTTCAGTGGGGCATATTGCAGGCCAAGGGGCTCATTTTGGGTTGTGGAAATGACATGGAGAGGCTTGAACCCCCTTTCACCCTGCAGCATGGTCCCAGTCTGAATGGCCATCGTACCTCAGTCCTTATCACCTCCAGTGAACTACTAGCTCCACTTCTTTTCATTTATTTATTCCCCACTATTCTCCCCAGTGGGGACGCAAAGCAGCTTACATCTTTGTCCTCTCCCCCATTTTATCCTCACAACAACCCTGTGAGGTAGGTTAGTGTGAGAAAGAGTGACTGGCCCAAGGTCGCTCAGCTAGCTTTCATGGCAGAGTGGGGATTCAAACTTGCCTTCCCCAGATCCCAGGGCATCTTCAACAGGTAGCTCATGTAGCTTGTTACAGAGCAGCTTATGCATCCCTTAGAATACCCAGGGAAAGTCTGAAATATCAGCCAGTGTGAATAAAGAGAGGTTATGGAACTGCACCTCGGAGATCTGCGCTCAAAGCCCAGCTCAGCGTGGCGCACTCGTCAGATGGTCCTTTGAGAATGTGTTCGCTGTTTCCCTTTGTCTCCCAAATGTAAATTTTTCACCTACAGTTGTGAACTGATGGTTGTTGTGAGAAGAACTGTAACCAAGGATTGCAAAGCGTGTTGGCACTAAAAGGAGCGTAGGTGATTGCAGTGATGGAGAAGAAAGAAATGGCTGTTGCCTGAAGCACAAAGCTTAGTGCAAGCCTGCTACCGTTAAGGCAGTCAACAGCCCATCTGTGCCTGGATGGGAAAACACCTGGGAGTCCTCTGTGCACTACCTCCATAACACCCATTCTCTGCTCGGGGACCGGATGCCCGTAACTCTTTGCACAGTGCCTTAAGTCCCATAAGGTCCTATAAATGGGATATTAATCCTGTTTCTCTTTTATTTAATGCTGAGCCAGTGCCAACCTGCTTTATAAAATCATTGCCCTTATTTTTGGCTCAAAAGGCTTGAAACTGCATAAGAGTTCTGTTTAAGCCAAAAGTTCACATTTTCAGTATGTTGAATGTTAGTCCAAGACCCTAAGGAGTCCTGGTGTTTTCATCTAGCTTTATTGATTGTTTTCTCTTAATTTCTGTGTCTTTTCCCCCTGATTCCCATGGCAGAAATGTGACTGGTTGTGGGGAGGGAGGACTGTACCCAACCAGATGGTCAGTAGGCTAGAGATGCGATCTCCCGGTTTTATCCCGCATTGGTAGGCTGTTGGAATGAATGAGCTCATAGGCCTTCTCCATCTCTAATGGCTGTGATTCTTCTGCTTATTATTATTGCTAGCATTTATCTTGCCTATTACTCGATGGGAATTTTCCAACAGGCCTCATTTTCCAAGCCTCATTTACCCAGAAGCAGACACACATCGCTCACGTTGTGCGTGCCTCACAGTGGAAAAACCATTCCACCTTTCAGATCTCCTCCCGCCTCTTTATATCAGAATTAATTCTTCCAAAGAGGGTGATTTTCTCCCTGCTGAAGATGTGATCCTAAGTGAAATTGAGCTGCCATTGCCAAATTGCTCAATCCAGAGCAGGTCCATTTATATTGCCAAAAATGTATACTCCAGAAATAAGGATCTTGGTTACTACAGCTTGCTGACTGCTGTGCTAACTTTAAATACACAAGGTAATCTTTCTCCTGAGAGTTGTTTTATATGAATGGCATTCCTCTTGAACAGATTTCGTCTTCACCAAAGCACTAAAACAGAGATGTGGGGGGGAGATGTGAATGGACTACAAATTTTTCTCTGCAGTGGGTCCTGAAAGCTCCTTATGGAGGAGAGAGCCTAATGTTAAGCACAGATCAGCTAACTGCCTCTTGTCCTGCTAACAAGCCGTTATCTGCCATGACCTGGACCACAGCATTCTTCTTTGCCTTGCCAAAATGAACTTAATTGCCAAGAAACAACAGTGGCTAATTTATACGAGACAGGACAAGATCAATTGAATAGAGACACTGCCTGATTACCCGACAGCAGGAAAAATCACACACACATACCCAACTCCCAACGTGACCAAAGGAGAGAGGTTCTTATTTTCTGCCTCAGAGTCATACTTGCACATGGTTAGAAATACAGATACCTTGCTCCAGCACGTCTCAGCAATTACAGGCCTAGACAGATTTGAGTGGCTTGTCAGCATAGCATCACTGACATAGGGTAGTTACCGCCACAACCCATGTCTGGCAGTGTGACAAACTTGGGAATCTCCCAACAGTTCTAGGCAAGTATCTGCTTTTACAGAGGAGGGCAAATGTGACTGCCAACTCAGTTTCTTTCATCTGACTTGTGTTTATTAGAACAAATGCCATGCAGGCTTTCCAATAACACTAAACTCTTAATTGTTCTGTCTGATGATGAGTGCAGTATACCTAAAAAATTCACATACTTATATGCCTAAGGAAGGTGGCGTGGTAAAAAAGATCAGTATATTTTGTATAAACTATTGATTTTTCTATTTTTTAGAGTCAAACAAGCATTGTCTGTTAACTAAAAACCTGGTCAATTATAATGCTATTGTCTATTTCAATACCTTCTGGGAGCTTTAAGAACATAAGAGAAGCTAATGTTGGATCAGGCCAATGGCCCATCTAGTCCAACACTCTGTCACACAGTGGCCAAAAATACCAGGTGCCATCAGGAGGTCCAGCAGTGGAGCCAGGACACTAGAAGCCGTTCCACTGTTGCCCCCCACCCAAGCACCAAGAATACAGAGCATCACTTGCCCCAGACTTTAGCTTTAAATGAAACTGTAAGAGCATTCTGGGAAATTTTGAAAAGTCATTGACTTTTTTCAGGGAATTCTGGGAACTGCAGTTCTGAGAGGGGAATGGGGGATCTTTGACTGATCATTCTCAGCAGGTCACCAAACTATGCTTTTCAAGATTCTTTGAAGAAAACTACTGTAGTTACATAAAAACAATATACAATAAAGGTCCTAGGGTTCTTCTGTCCAGCACTGTCCATAGCAGTGATAACATATGAGGAAGGGCAGTAGCCTGGATTAAGGAAGTCTGTTAAATTCCTAAATTGGTCATCAGAGGGTTTCTGTGTGAATTAGGGGTTCGTGTTATCTCAGTTTCCCATCTGAATGAAACTTTGAGGCAGGTATGTAGAATCTCAGTCACTGTCAGTTCTTAAAAACAGGCTGAGTAAAACTTCTACAAAGTATGAGATAAGTTTTCCCCTACTGGCCTTGTAACGAGAATGAGATTAAATAAAATGATTTCTTGGTGCTCAATAATACTATCTTTGATATAAAACTGAAGAAATCCCTAGCAAGAAGGGTGAAATGCAATGAGGAGATGCACTAAGGCTGCAATTCTGAGCACATTTTTAGCTTTACTGGAATCAATTGGACACAAGGCTCATATAGACAATACATCACACATTCCACCATATACATTTTAACAGTCAATACCTGATGTGTGTCAACATTCTCTTTATCACTTGGCATAATGATACAGAGGGACGGAAGACAGCATGGTATATAGCCTGATCTCGTCAGATCTCACAAGCTAAGCAGGATCAGTACGTGGAAAGGAGAACACCCAGGAAGACTCTGCAGAGGAAGGCAATGGCAGACCACCTCTGCCTCTCACTTGTCTTGAAAGCCCCTCACTGGGGGTTGCCATAAGTAGGCTGCAACTTGACTGCACTTTACGCATGCACGCACACAGAGAATGATACAGGCAATCAAGCTACTCCATGGACAGAGAGCTGTCCCCCTAGGGTAGTTTGTTTGGTTGTATGAGTTCTCTTGTCGAAGCATATGTGTAAGTTGGAGTGAAGGCATTTTTGAAGCCTCTCCTCATAAGTATATATTTAGTTTTGGTGACATGTCTTGCGAGTGCATTTCCAAGAGTCAAATTATATATTAATTTTGATTGTTTATATGAATCCTTTGCATTCATTTGGAACCACTACCCCATAGAGATATGCTTGGAGTAAACCTGATAAGTATATACATTGCCTGATACTGAATTATGCAGATATGCTGAAACTGCAAGAGATCAGTCCCACTAGTTTGACCAGTGAGGCATAAGGTAGACATCATTCCCTAGTTTACTAGAAACCAGCGGCAGGCAATGGATTTATTTCTGTGTTCTCATCAAATGTTCAAGATGTAGAAATGTTCCCAGAAGTGTGAGGAATGATGGAGGAGCTATCAATTGCAGCAAAGCTTTCTAAGAGAAAAGTACATAGAAGACTCCAAGTATGCTTCCACAATGGTCTGTACTTCACAGATGAGCTCAGAGAACAAAACTGTACAGCAGGTCTCTGATCACTTAAGTTTTGTAGTAAATCACACAGCTGGGGTAACACACACTTTGATGTGCAAGACATTCACAGGGTAAAAGACCTGAATTAGGAAGGACAAATATATGCAATACAACTACTTAGACAAAATGTGCCTAATTCACTCAAGAATATCTTATTAATTTGCTTTCTGATTCTCTAGTACCTCTGGAGTGGCGATAAAACTATGTGTTTGTCTTATTGTGGTGATAAAAATAATGTACTTTATTATTATTTTTTAATTTATTAACTGCCTTGATGGCCCTAATGAGGGCAGAAAAACAGGGTATAAATTTTGTAACTAAATACTAAAATTTTAAAAATAGGGCCTATTAAAATTGCAATTACATCATATTCATAAATTAAATCAGTATGCATTTATGTATAAAGCAAGACAAATGCACTTTATTTTTCAGTGGTGCACACATCTATCACAGCAAGTGTCATTATAACTAACAAGTTATATTACTGGTCTGTGATTGGATCTTTGAGAAAGAGCTTAGCCTTAAAGCAGCTGCAAGGGGTTTGGAATCAAGGTTATAGTGCCAAGAAACCAAGGGATTAGCTCCTTCCACCCATATAATTTCCCCAAATGAAATTCTTCCTACCACATAGTTTTATTAGCTATGATAGGGAAATAAGACAGACTCCTTCTCTTTGCTTGTCATGTTTACCCTTCAGGAGCCCTGGAGACACAACTCCCATGTGGGAAAGAGCACAGGAGCTTCCCCAGGGGCACAACTCTGATCCAGGCCCCTCCCACCCACTAACCCCTGCAGTTGCTTTTTAAGACTTAACTACATGAATTCATAATGTGCAGTTTGGGCCTTAGAAGAGGCAGTGTTTATTCTGTCTCTCACACAGAGGTGGGAATCTCTCTTTTAAGTTGTCATCTGCAGGTCTGTAAGTATTTCTGTTATAAGATAATATTTCAGGTTGCCAACCTCCAGGTGGGACCTGAAGATCTTCTGGAATTACAACTGATCTCCAGATGAAAGAGATGTGCCCCCTCCCCCTGGAGAAAATGGCTGCTTTGGAGGGTAGACTGTACGGCAGGGTATTTGGCTGAGACCTCTCACCCTTCCTAACCTTGCACTCCCCAGAGTCCACCCCAAAATTTCCAGAAATTTCCCACTCTGGAGTTGGCAACCCTACTCCCCACCCAAACTCCACCCTCCAAGACTCCTCCCCCAAAATCTCACGGTATTTCACAACTCAGAGCTGAAAACATCTGTATTACATTAGGTGAGCTGAAAACATCTGTATTACATTAGGGTCAGCCCTGGGTTTGAGTGTGACCATAAAGAGATTTGCTTATAAGATGTTTTCTTCTGTTATAGAATAATATATTAAGAGTTATTTACTGCACAGTAAACCATGTCTTAAGCTCCAGGATGGAACTGTATGACTTTTTCAGAATGTATCCATTCTTATTGTTCTGCGATCGTACAGATGAATCCCACTCACTAGTATTTTACACAGGTGAAAAGTAGTCTACCATGCCTAAGAAAATGCTAGTCAAAAGAAGACTTGAGAGATAGGGAGCTGGATCTCCCTTCATTTCTTTTTTTACAATCTGTTGTGCATGACTCATTGCCAGAATAGCAAAATGAGTTTTGGCTCACAGCCAGAATACTTGTTCACATCCAATCATCTCAAGTCACATCACATACTGGTGTTTGTTTCTAGGCTTCTCAGACTCATATCCTCAAAGGTATATTCCTAGAGTGAGGTGATCACTGCCAGTCTCTCTGGGAAAAGTCCAGAAGCTGCTCTCTGCAATACAAGAAAAGGAACTCCTACATCAGCAGCTGCACCAGGAATCCTGCCACCCAGGAACCATGGCCAATAGACTAGCCACTTTGAGCTTCTCAGAGGAAGGGCCTGGTGTAAAAGTAATCTCCCTTATAAATACAAGCCGAATGGTAGTGGCACTTCTCTAGAACATTCCACACGCTCCAAAATCAGTTCGCTCTCTGATCTGTCTATCAGAGGGTCTCCCTATCCACTGGCTGCTTTGCCTGAGTCCTGCCTCCAACATTCTAAACATTTTGCAGCTCCTCTCCCCCCCCCCCATAGCC
>NW_015165250.1:893533-919428 GCF_001447785.1 Gekko japonicus
ATTGTTGCCAATCCCCAGGTGAGGGCTGGAAATCACTCAAAATTACAACTGTTCTTTAGGTAGCAGAGATCAATTCCTCTGGAGAAAATGGTGGACTCAGTGTCATTATACCCTGTTGAGGTTGCCACAGCAAATTGACACTGAGTGTCCAAGGCCGGGGCACCCGCCCAGAGCCTCTTTCTAGAGGCCACTGTATTTATTTCCACAACGAGCCTTTTTCCTAGTTAAAGACATAAAGCACTAACAATGCTGTCCTCCTGAGCAGAGTTGTACTTTTCTGGGGTTGCACTGTTGTACCTACCCGCATGTTTACTAATCTGCAAGTTTCCACAACATCACCTATTAAGGATGCAGCACACAAAAAATGCCAACTTTCCTAGAGTGAGATCCCAGTTATGTTTAAGCCTCTGTCTGGCTATGTTTAAACCTTTCACAACTTAATGTATCTCTTTCGAGAGCCAAGAAATGTCCACTTATCATTGTTAGAGTAATGTTCCCATGCTTCCCAGCTGGACCTTTCCAAGAGTGTAAACTACATAGTGAAGCAGTAGGCAGGGTGTTGATGGTGTTTATAAATGGAGCGGCATAAGACTGTTCTCTGTAGGAGGAGGGAGAGTGGTGGAGGGCTTAGACCTCAGAGCATCGGTCAGTGACAGCTTGGTGACAGCAGGATTACTCAGATGATGGAGGGGCTTTGTGTTACAAAGTAAGACAGCCTAATGGTGAGAAAAGGAACAAAATGACAGACTCAGAACATCACTAAGCTGCAAAATAATTACTGTCTATGGAACACTTGTGAGAGGAGGCCTGCTTTCCAAGCTGCCTCTCCTTCATTGCCACTTTCACAAGAGCTCTGTCAGCCAAGCCATGATTATTCCCATTTCACAGATGAGGAGTAGAGGGTGCTGAGCACTAGTGACCTGTCCAGGAACTTAAACCTGTGTCTCCTGTCATTCCATGCGATTCCATGCTGAACGCAGAGACCTTCTTGAGGTAAATCCAAGTCGGCGCTGAACTATCGGCAGTGAAGTGTCTACAATAAAGCAGTAGATTCTGCTGGAAGAATCTACTTTTGCTTTGGAGCAAAAAAATCAATATACGTGTCCTGTGGCACCTTAAAGAGTTACAAATGTATTGTGGCATGAGTTTCATAAGCAAGCACCTAGCTCATTTCACATAGACTACGACAGCTGCTAACCTATTGTGAAGGTTAAGTGTAAATATACCCCAGAGCCCTAAAGAATAGATTGCACCTGTCGGTGAGGGACATTCAAGGGACTGGATCTTCTTTTTGTAGACTGACAGTTCTTTAAATTCAAACTGAATAGAGCAGTGTGTGGGAGGAACTGCAGCCCAGTGGTAGATGACTTGCTCTGCATGCAGAGGGTCCCAGGGTCTGTCTGCGGTTTCTCTTCATAAAGGGTCTTGTGTCCCCCTCAAAAGGCACTGGTGTTGCGGTATAGCAGGAAAAGGGGCATAGCAGACCTTTGAATTGTTTCCAGTTGTGGCAGAAGACATTGACTACGATGCTCCTTCTGCACAAGGAATTTTGTTCTTCCCCCTGCTGGAACCTCAGGGTATGTTTCACTACTGGCATCCCCACCATTTTTGGTTTTGTTTTTCAGGGAAATATGGAAGGAATGAAGAGAAAGAGGAGGGTGTCTTGATGTGAGGCAGGACTGAGCTCTTTTGCATGTATTCCTTTCCTAGAGAAAGAAATTTCAGCAGGGGCTCCCTCCATGACAAATGACACCTGCCAAAATCACTTTCTTTCAAGGTCACCAGAGAAAGAGGAGGGGGAGACACATACAGTAAAGCAATCAATAATGGGTCCTGTGTTGCAGCTTTGAGTCTGTCTCATTCACAAGGCAGTGGCCTTGACTTTCCAAGCAGCCCTGTTGCCCCTGCCTTTGGTTCCAGAATGCCTCAGGGGTTCCAGTTTGGTGTAGTGGTTTAGAGCGGCGGACTCTAAGCTGGAGAACTGGGTTTGATTCCCCACTCCTCCTTGACATGAAGCCAGCTGGATGACCTTGGGCCAGTCACAGTTCTCTCAGAGCTCTCTCAGTCCCACCTACCTCATAAGGTGTCTGTTGTGGGGAGAGGAAGGGAAGGCAATTGTAAGCTGCTCCAAGACCCCTTCAGGTAGTGAAGAGCGGGGTATAAAAACCAACTCTTCTTCTTCTTCTTCATTGCAGGAGGCCTCAGCTTATGGGTTCTCTCTGCAGCACAGAGGGTTTGCCCTCAGGCATTCACAGGACTTTCTCTTGGGTGATATTATCCTACATTCAGATATTTTATGGTGGAGATCAATGGTGGCAAGTGAGCATGTACAGGATACTGACAAAAGATTTAGTGGTGGCGCAGGAGAACTTCCTTTGGAATGTGTCTAGGCAAGACAGAAACAGAGGTACTGTCTGCTCCTGAGGGAAGCCCTTTTCCTCAGTTCAACATGTATGAGGTCAGGTTGAAGGTATTCAGTAGTGAGGGAAAAGGCATTCTATACATATTCAGATGCCAAGTCTGTATTATAAAAATATATTAGTTTGTTTCCTTGAAGAAGGGTCATGATGACCACCATTGGTGACAAAAAAAAAAATCAAGGTGCTGGTTTTGACTTACAAAGCTCAAAATAGTCCCAACCAGGCTATTTTTTCTGTTTTCAGAAAATATCAGTTGGCAACTGGAGACAGAGCCTTCTCTGTGGTAACACCATGCCTGCAGAACTCCTTCCCAGGGATTTCCAGTTGGCACCCTACACAAAATTCAGACAACAAACTGAAATTAAAAAATTTTCTTGGGCCTTTGTGTAATCCTCATTATTAATGAGTATTAATTACTTGTTATTATTGAGTATTATTATTATTATCATCATCATTATCATTATTATTATTGTTGTTGTTGTTGTTGTTGTTGTTGTTGTTGTTGAGAGTCGGACTCGACTGTGCGACTGAACGACAACAAATTATTGAGTAATGTTCACTACGACTGTTGCTGTCATTTTTCTTAATATTTGTGTTCATTTTTGATAGCTATAATTTTGTAAGCCACTCTATTCACGTATTTTAATAGATAAATAGTGCTAAGTGAATTTTCAGTGGGGGACAGGACAACAACAGTCCCTTTAAGCATCCCCCCCCCTGCTAACATTATGCATGCTTACTTGAGAGTAGTTCCCTCTGAATTCTGTGGGACTTGTTTGAAACCAAGCACTCTTAGTAAAAAGCTGTAAATAATAGTTTAGCCAGCATGTGCCAACCTGAGATCAGCTCCAAGCTGATAAATGAAACAAGAATCAATGGCACCTTGAAGACTAACAATATTTATTTCAATATGAGCTTATCTGAGTCACGTATCTCTTCTTCAGTGAGGTGTGACTCATGAAAGTTCAAACTAAAATAAATGTTGTTAGTCTTTAAGGTGCCAGTGGATTTTTGTTTTATTTTGCGACAGCAGATTAACACTGGTCCATCTGATGAAGAGTTCTGCAAAACTCAAAAGCATGCACAGTGTGTTGTGTTATTTTTAGTCAGTCTTATGATATGGCATGGCTTTTCTTATGTTACAGAATACACACGTTCTCATATATGAGTATGAACCTGATGTTCAAAAATGGAATGTGGGAAACTGACATTAATCGGGGTTAACAGCTTTACAGAATGCTTTTAACCTCACTTTTGATCTCAGAAACAGAGATCAGAAATGTGAAGAACTTGAGGGGGGGGGGTCCTTTTTCAGAAATGTATGTAGGTGGCTCCTGATCTGGGACACTCCCTTGATTCCTGGCAGTCCTGCGGCATTTCCACACGCACTGTGGTTCCTGGGATCCTGTGGCTCCTCTTATATTGATTCTGAACCCAGCAGCAGTTTTCTGCAAATTGTGAGCCAACAGAGAACTTGGTTACCGAAGCTCAATGAGGGGGGCATGGCAGTTTTCTATTCCGCCTGCTGGGTTTTGTTGCTAACATAAGGGTTTTTAAGGGAAAATGGGAACCTGAGCAAAGAGGTAGCATATTGTCATCTGCTCAAGTCTGTAATAGAAATACATTAAAATTGCCTTTATTTTTTGTTCTCCACCTAGTAAATTTACATAGGCAGCTATTTTTTTAAAAAAACTACCATGTAGGCGGAATATTTCCAATTGTAGCTATATTAAGAACTGCATTAGGCAAAGCCTTCTAGCTTTAGCTAGAAGCCCAAGTAAGGGAACCTGAGATGTCATCTTGGAAGAGTTTTAATAAAAAGTTGGACAAGTCCAAACCTGACATGATGGGCAAAGAAGGGGGGAAATCCACATGCATTTATTCATATACCCTACCATTCATCTGTAAATGGTATTATTTTACTGTAGATTGAGCTCACAGATGAGCAGAGCTCAATTTTGCTGTGTCCTCTTCTTGTTTTAAAAGCCTGGCTCTTTCCAATATTGGAGCTGGAATACGATAAGGAAATGCTTCAAACAACAAAGTGCAGAGAAGTAAGAAAGGGGGAAAGGCAGGTTTTAGCTGGTCTTTTTGTCCCCTGAACTGAAGGATTAGATCTTAACCCGCCAATAAATCAAATGCAGGGTATCAAAAAAAGTGTATCAAGAATGAGGTCTTAAGATCTGGTTATTAATCATTTTTTAACTTATTTTAAATGTCTGCACCAACTTTCTATGCCAGGCTTCCAAGGCAGCTTACAAAGTTAAGAACATTAAAACTACAACAAGAAAAAACAATAGTTATAGTAAACTCATCAGCATTCACAGCAATGAATTCAGAGTTAACAAACCTAGCCTTTATCTGCTACCTAAATTACAATACCATGTGGCAGTGGGGGGCCACCCACTGTGAAGGTCCTGTTCCTACTAACCATGATCCATTTGGCCTCTGTTTTTGTTTATTTATTTGTTAGTTAATTAATAAAGAAGCTGTTAATAATAAAACATGAGAATAAATTTAACCAAGGAATATACAACACAAACCCCAGCAATGCCAATACAGTCTAACCTATGTGTTGGGGGTGGGAGGACAATCAACCAAAGGCTTAACTGAACATTCTTTTCTGGCTTCCATCTGAAACTGAGTAGGTGTCATGTGAATGGCTGCATGGAGGGCATTCCATAGTTGGGATTGGCACTATCAAGAAGGGCCCATTGCTTTTGGCCCCCCATCTTAGTTCAGAATCTGAGGACAGATTGAGCACAGGGTCTTCAGCAGTGTTCCCTGTAAGCTGCGGAATCTTGTGAGCAAAAATTCTACTTTGTGAGCTCCTGGCATTAAAACTGTGAGCAGGTGATCTGGCTGCGGCATAAATTAGTTTGCTCTGGAGCCATCCTTTCTAAGCGAAGACACAAATCTGTGAGCTGGAGGCTAAAAATCTGTGAGCTGGCTCACACTAACTCAGTTTAGAGGGAACACTGGTCTTCAATATGAATCAAAGTCATTTTAGAAAATGATACAAGGACAAGCCGGACAGCTACCCACTAGCCTGGAGGAAAATGTCATGTTGCTTTAACAGAGGCTTAATAGGATATTATTTTTACCACCATGCACTCCCCATTTCCACACATTAAACCTTTGTTAAAGATACGGGACATTTTTCTCCATGGTTGTTGGCAAACCTAGCAAGTGATCTTTGGTAGGTCGGGACCATGAGGAACAAGGTTTTAACTTCTGCTTTAAAAATGAGCAGTTATCATGAACACCTCCGTGCAGACCAAACACTTTCTGAGTCTCCACGTAATCAATGAATCCTCAAGCAGTGAGGATGGACGAGAGTAGCACGGAGTATAGCAAATGGAGGTGGCAACACCAGAATTCTCTGGGTAAGGTTCAGCAAAATCGCTCTCCATGTGGATTGTCTCTCCCACCCCATTTTTTACACAATCTTCCACAAACAGGACCTTTTGGATGTACCTTATTTTCACTGGCAGGGTCCTAGATTGTGTTGCCATTCCCTCTTGCTCATCTGACTTGTCTTTCTTCCATGCAGGTAGCAGCTGACCCAAAGACTCCCACCAGCAACACTGGATGAGAATTCTGCTGTTGCCTAGAGCTCAATAACTCAGTTGGCAGTATGGATTTTGTGATGAAGCAGGCCCTAGGGGGTAAGCCTTGTCTTTGCATTAATACCATTCTCTTTTAACCCTCTTCCATCCCTTCTTTCATGCTCCAACCTCAGATTTAGGATTGTTAACTTCTCAGTGGGGCCTGGAGTTCTCCCAGAATTGCAGCTGATTTCCAGAGTCTAGGGGAAATCTAGGGGAGTCTAAGGGAAAGGTGAATTCCCTCCAAAACCTTCCTTCCCCAGGCACCCTCACCAAATCTTCAGGAATTTTTTGAGAGTTGAAGGTGGTTTGAAAGAGGCATCGCTACATGTGGTGTCGATATTCTCTTGTGTCTCTTTTACATCCAGTAATCAGGTTTTGCAGGTTATTGTTTCAAAACCCTGTTTGATCCTAGAAGACAGTCAGCTGAAAGCAAGTTGTATAGATATCGCAGAAAGCCACTTTCAACTGTCTCCAAAGGTGTTGCCTGTCACCCACTGCTGGTAGGCAGCCATCCCCCAGAGTTTGTTCCCTCTCGCTGACTGGGGACACAAAAGCCAGAGAGAGATGAATACTGGGTTCTGTCTCTGTAGCCCGGTGCAGTAACCATTTAGTGAATGTATTAGCCCCCAAATTAGCAAAACGTATTGGGTAAGGTCAAGGTTTTAAAATGGGCCTTTTAGCCTTACGTACTAAATCGGTAATGCCAAAAGACTCATGTAGAGTCACATTATACTACACCTCACCATTCATTAGAATCGGACATTTGATCAGTCAGTCATATTGCATATGTTAACAGAGGCTTGATGCCAGTTATTTTTTAAAAAAAACAAACTTTAATTTGGGTCATTATAAAGCAATGAAATAATAAGCAGCCAGTTTATATTCAGTTGTTCCAATCTGGTTTACCAGTATTACCTGTATAGTTGAAGAAATGTTGTTGGCATTGTTAATTTGCTAATTTCTTTGTTATTCCATGTTATAGTTTAAATAAAATTAAAATTAAAAAAATCCACTAAATTGGGATGGCTTTATACCTTAGAACGCCCTCATGGATCACTGCCTTGACGTGGTGAGGGGGCTTGCGTGGTTCAATGAGGCTGTGGGCTATGCCGTGGAGGGCCACCCAGGACGGACAGGCCACAGCAGAGAACTCAGACCAAGTATGATCCACTGGAGAAGAAAATGGCAACCCACTCCAGTATCTTTGCCAAGAAAACCCCATGGACAAGTATCAAAAGGCTAAAAAATATGACGCTGGAAGATGAGCCCCTCAGGTCGGAAGGTGTCCAATATGCTACTGGGGAAGAGCAGAGGGCAAGTACAAGTAACCCCAGAAAGAGTGAAGCGGCTTGGCCAAAGCCGAAAGGACGCTCAGTTGTGGATGTGGCTGATGGTGAAAGGAAAGTCCGATGCTGCAAAGAACAATACTGCATAGGAACCTGGAATGTAAGATCTATGAATCAAGGTAAGCTTGATGTGTTCAAAAATGAGATGGCAAGACTGAACATCGATATCTTAGGAATCAGTGAACTAAAGTGGACAGGAATGGGCGAATTTAACTCAGAAGACCATTATATCTACTACTGTGGCCAGGAATCTCGTAGAAAAAATGGTGAGGCCTTTATAGTCAACAAGAGGGGGCAAAAGTCAGTACTGGGATACAATCTCAAAAATGACAGAATGATTTCAGTCCGATTCCAAGACAAACCATTCAATATCACAGTAATCCAAGTCATGCCCCAACCACTGATGCAGAAGAGGCTGAAGTGGACCGGTTCTATGAAGACCTACAACACCTCCTAGAACTAACACCAAAAAATGATGTCCTCATCATCATAGGGGACTGGAATGCTAAAGTAGGAAGTCAAAAGGTAACCGGAATAACAGACAAGTTTGGCCTTGGAAAGCAAAATGAAGCAGGGCAAAGGTTAACAGAGTTTTGTCAAGAGAACACACTGGTCATAGCGAACACCCTTTTCCAACAACCTAAGAGACGACTCTACACATGGACATCACCAGATGGGCAACACCGAAATCAGATTGACTATATAATTTGCAGTCAAAGATGGAGAAGCTCTATTCAGTCAGTAAAAACAAGACCTGGAGCTGACTGTGGTTCAGATCATGAGCTACTCATTGCAAAATTCAGACTTAAACTGA
Organism: Gekko japonicus; assembly: GCF_001447785.1. Taxonomy (NCBI): domain Eukaryota; kingdom Metazoa; phylum Chordata; class Lepidosauria; order Squamata; family Gekkonidae; genus Gekko; species Gekko japonicus. The sequence continues at coordinate 901,725 of NW_015165250.1, forward strand.
AGAAAATTGGGAAAACCACGAGGCCATTCAGGTTTGACCTAGATCGCATCCCTGATGAATATACAGTAGAGGTGAAGAATAGATTCAAGGGTCTGGATTTGATAGATAGAGTGCCTGAAGAACTATGGACAGAGGTTCGTGACATCGTACAGGAGGCAGCAATCACCACCATACCAAAGAAAAAGAAATGCAAGAAAGCAAAATGGCTTTCTGATGAGGCTTTACAAATAGCAGAGGAAAGAAGGAAAGCGAAAGGCAAAGGCGAAAAGGAAAGATTTACCCAACTGAACGCAGATTTCCAGAGAACAGCAAGGAGAGATAAGGAGGCCTTCCTGAATGAACAGTGCAAAGTAATAGAAGAAAACAATAGAATGGGAAGGACTAGAGATCTCTTCAAGAAAATTGGAGAAATCAAGGGAGCGTTCCATGCAAAGCTGGCCATGATAAAGGACAAAAACGGTAGGGACCTAACAGAAGCAGAAGAGATTAGGAAAAGATGGCAAGAATACACAGAAGAACTATACAAGAAAGACCTCGATGTCCTTGACAACCACGACGGTATAATCACTGACCTCGAGCCAGACATCCTGGAATGTGAAGTTAAATGGGCCTTAGAAAGCATTACTAACAACAAAGCTAGTGGAGGTGATGGTATCCCAGCTGAGCTATTCAAAGTCTTAGAAGAGGATGCTGTTAAAGTTCTGCACTCCATTTGCCAGCAAATTTGGAAAACGCAACAGTGGCCACAGGATTGGAAAAGATCAGTATACATTCCAATCCCAAAGAAGGGCAATGCCAAGGAATGTTCAAACTATCGCACAATTGCACTCATATCACACGCTAGCAAGGTCATGCTCAAGATCCTACAAGCTAGGCTTCAACAGTACGTGGATAGAGAACTACCAGAAGTACAAGCTGGGTTTCGAAGAGGTAGAGGAACGAGAGATCATATTGCCAACATTCGCTGGATTATGGAGAAAGCAAGAGAGTACCAGAAAAATATCTACTTCTGCTTCATTGACTATGCTAAAGCCTTTGACTGTGTGGATCACAACAAACTATGGCAGGTCCTTAAAGAGATGGGAGTACCAGACCACCTCACATGTCTCTTGAGAAACCTGTATAAGGGCCAAGAAGCGACAGTTAGAACCGGATACGGAACAACTGATTGGTTCAGCATAGGAAAAGGAGTACGACAAGGATGTATACTGTCACCTTGCTTATTTAATATATATGCAGAGTACATCATGCGAAATGCTGGCCTGGATGAATCACAAGCGGGAATTAAGATTGCTGGGGAAAAGATCAACAACCTCAGATATGCAGATGATACCACTCTAATGGCTGAAAGTGAAAAGGATCTAAAGAGCCTCTTGCTCAGAGTAAAAGAGGAGAGCGCAAAAGTGGGCTTGAAGCTCAACATCAAAAAAACTAAGATCATGGCATCCCGCCTCATCACTCCTTGGCAAATAGAAGGGGAAGTCGTGGAAGTAGTGACAGACTTCACATTCCTGGGATCCCAGATCACTGCAGACTGTGACAGCAGCCATGAAATTAAAGGACGCCTGCTCCTTGGGAGGAAAGCGATGGCGAACCTAAACAGCATGATAAAAAGTAGAGACATCACCCTGCCAACAAAAGTCCGCATGGTCAAAGCAATGGTATTCCCAGTAGTTATGTATGGCTGCAAGAGTTGGCCTATAAGGAAGGCCGAGCGCTGAAGAATAGATTCTTTTGAACTATGGTGCTGGAGAAGACTCTTGAGAGTCCCTTGGACTGCAAGAAGATCAAATCAGTCAATCCTAAAAGAAATCAACCCTGACTGTTCCCTGGAAGGCCAGATAATGAAACTGAAGCTCAAATACTTTGGCCACCAAATGAGAAGGGAGCACTCACTGGAGAAGACCCTGATGCTGGGAAAGATTGAAGGTCAAAGAAGACGGGGATGGCAAAGGATGAGATTTTTAGACAGTGTCATAGATGCAGCGAACATGAAATTGAGCAAACTTCAGAGGATGGCGGAAGACAGGAAGGCCTGGCGTGATCTGGTCCATGGGGTCGCGAAGAGTCAGACTCAACTGTGCGACTGAACAACAACAACAAATACCTTAGAAGGAACAATTCAGGTACAGTGAATCTTATCAAAGGGTGCAGGTGAGACTAGATGTCTGCAAAGATTTCTTTTTGGCCTGTGATTCATTCTCTGTAGACACCAAAAAAGGGGCAATAGAAAAGAGTAAGACTCACAAAAGCTCATACCCTACCACACATTTTTGTAAGTGTAAGGGTAGTGGAGATAAATGTTTGCACAGCAACCAACCAGTCAAAGCTTTCTTGGGATGGAGAGACTACAGTTCCCACTGTACATTCTTAAATAGATGATATTCACAGAAATCTTGCCTTAAAGATCAAGAAACATTGCTAATGAATATTTAGAAGCTTGGAGGCTGCCAGCAGTCCTTTTTAAAGGAGCAAGCGATGTGAGTGCTGCTTCAATCTCCATTCTCCATGGCTCTCCTTCATCCCCTCAAGAAGGGGCACCCATCCCTCCTGGGCAGTCATTAAGACTCAGTGACAGCAGTATCAGCATGCTTGCTATTTTCTTTGCCACAGCTAGCGTTTCCAGCTCTGGGTGGGGAAACACCTGGAGAGGGTGGGGTTTGGGGAGGGGAGGGAGCTCCCTAGGGTACAGTGCCATAGATTCCACCCTCCAAAGTGGCCACTTTCTCCAAGAGAACTGATCTCTGTCATCTCTAGACCAATTGTAATAAGGGAAGGGCTCCAGGCCCCACCTGGAGGTTGGCAACCCTAGCTACAATGTGTCCTCCACACTTCTGCTATCACAGCACACTTCTTCTCCACTATATTCCTGTGTACTAAAAAGCTCCTCCAGACATCCAATGGCAGTAAGAAAAATAATCATTCAGCTTGCAGCCCAAATACCTGCCTCCTTTGCCCTGTGTCTCTCTAATCCCAAGCCTGTTCAGTAGCCAAACCGATTTTCCTTGTTTTCCAAAAGACTTTCCTGACACCTAAGGTTGCCAGCGTCCTGGAGACTGAACCCAAATATGTATATTTACCCCAGAACTCCTCCCAGAGAGCACTGCCATGTTCCCTTTATTCTCTCCCTTGGTGTGCTCTGTATATGGTCGTGGCGGCCTGAGATCTGGGAGCATTGCTGTGTCAGCACATACCATTTAGCTGTCTCCGTCTGTCATATGAGTGGCAGCAACACACTGCTCCATGACTGGTGGATTATGGCAGGTTTGATATGGACTCCAGTGCAATTCCTGTGCTTTATTGGGGGCATTTTTTCATATATTATCTCTGTGTGGAGTGGACATCAGATACCAATTAGGAGCACTGCTGCCATGCTGGTGTTGGCAGTGCACCAGCATCTGAATCTTGGGATTGGGCTGCTAATGAGAGACCTCTGGGCATCTAACCTAGTTTGACACAAGGTTTTGGCTTTAACCTTCAAAGCCCTATGCGGCCTGGGACCAACATACCTTCAGGACCGTCTCTCCTGGTATGTCCCTCAAAGAGCTCTATGCTCTATGGGCCAACAACGTCCGGTGATTCCTGGCCCAAGGGATATCCACCTAGCCTCAACCAGAGCCAGGGCCTTGTCAGCTCTGGCACTGGCCTGGTGGAGCACTCTCCCAACTGAGATTCAGGCCCTGCAAGACCTAATGCAGTTACACAGAGTCTGTAAAATGGAGATTCACCAGGCCTATGGTTGAGGCAGCAGAAGTGCATCTGGTTTGGCCTCCCCCTGTCCAGTTTTGTTGTCATCTTGTCTTGTTTGCCTTCTCATCCACCCACTTGCCTCAGTACTAGGCAACAGCTATTGATGTACATGGGCAGAGCCTCTGCTGAGAGTAGGGTTGCCAAATCGACTTACCTCTGCCGGCGGGGACTTTGTGCTGGCTCCCGGCGCGCGTGCCGCATGCACGTCATAGGGAAGTGACGTCATGATGCCGGGCACGCTGGGGCGGGGCACAGCCATTTGAGGGGAAAACTCTATGTTTTCCCCTCAAATGGCTGTGCCCCGCCCCCAGCGTGCCCGGCGTTATGACTTCACTTCCCTGTGACGTGCACGCGGGGGTGGGGTTTCCCCCGGGGCCCGATTCCGCGGGGGTGGAAATCGGGCCTCCAAAGCAAGGGGGAAATCCGCCCCCGGGGGGATTTGGCAGCCCTAGCTGAGAGTGGAGGTATTAAATTGTGCTATTGTCTGCTATTGGATTGTTTTAACTGTGAATATATATTTATAGGGTTTTAATGATTATTTATACCTATGTCTAATTGTTGTATATATATTAGTGTTATTGTATTGTTGTAACCCGCTCTGAGCCTTGCTGTGCAGAGGAGGGTGGGCTAGAAGTCAAATATATGAAAGAAAGAAAAGAAAGAAAGATCATTTCACTGAACCAGGAGAAAACTCCTACCTGCCCTTATATCCAGACAAGAGGAAGCACTGTCAGAATTCCTGATGATCTGGGCTTCTCTGTTTTCCTGGGAACTTCTTTTTATGCAGATCAGATTCAGTGATGCTAAGGAATATATCCTGTTTGTGGCCCTTTTGCAAAATGTATGTCATTTAAAACTGCAAAAATGTTAACAGCCAGCTTTAAAACTATAGGCAGAGGGAGGCAGAAAAAAATAAGAAAAAATAAGGAGGGCATAACTGTCTCCATTCACAGACTCTAGTGACAATATCCATTTCACAAAACTTCCCTCCAAGCATATTTTTGTGGCAGAGCAATATATTGGAACTAGGAAATTTCATTGGTAGATCTGTCAGTGCGTTGACACAGGGGGTGCGTTCAGACGGGGCATTTACAACGGTATAGTACTGGTTGGAATCGGTGTACTTACCGGCGTTCACACGGCTAACATCTGCCTTCCGTCCCTAACCGTTGCAAAGAGCTTTAAACAGTTGTATTCTGCCACTAGGTCCCTGAGTGGTGGTATCCTGAGTGCAACGGTTGTAATCGCTTCCCCCCCTCCCCCGTCTGATCGCTCTCCACCGTTGTAGAGCCACTTCCGTTCGGAAGCCCGAGGCTTCCGATTTTCGCCCACCTTTTTTTTTTTAGGTCGGCGATATGCGCTTGGGCGAAGCTTTGCCCCGGCGTTTGTTTAAAAAAGAAAAGAAAAGGTCCTTAGTTTAACATTTTAGAGGAGTCCGGGACCTCAGGGAGGCCAGTTTGCTCTTTACACTTTAAAGGTAAGTCCTCTCTTCAGGGCATGCTTTTCTGGACGGGGTGTTTTGCGCATGCGTGAAGATTGCCATTCTGTGGATGGCTGCCTAAGTTCATGCACAAACTGAGTTTAAAAAAAAAAACCACCGACAGCCGCTGTGTGTGAACGGGCATACAGCGATGGGCTCCGCAGACAGGAGGTAAGTGTGATCGAGTTTCAGCTGGCATAAACTGCAATGGTTCCAACCGGTATGGTTTATGCCAGCTGAAACGCCCCATCTGAACGCACCCAATATGTTATGGAACGGGCAGTGCAGCGGAGTGTTGCCTCGGATCTACTTCTTAGGCTGTGAAATGAGAACGCTGGAACACATGCCTGCCAGAGAGCCATTCCCTTAGTCCTGGGTCCCTTCCTAATTCTGAGCTTGGTTGTGATGACTCAGAAGTGAGAGATTACTCTGGGCCTATTCAAACACACTCTTCTTCTTCTTTTATTTTATTTTACAAAAAGTAGCTCAGGGCTGAGCTCTAATGACCGTTGGCCTATGTTCATTGCTGAGCTAATTCACACATTACAAAGTCTAAGTGGTAGGACACCTAAGCATCTTCCAGACAAGCTTAATGTTCCAGTTTCATTTCCCTTTGTTACCAGGTCCCCCCCCCCATTTCCACACAGCTTCTTTAACAATCATTGTTCTAGTTTTTCTACGTCCCCCCCCCGCTGTTTCTGAAGCCTGTTGTCCCTCAATCTTTTCTTTTTCCCCCTGAAATGACTTGTTTTGGGTTTGGGGGCAATCTGAAATGCTCTTGCTGTTTCAGCAGCCCAACAAGTGTCTTGCAGGCAGGGAGGCAGCTGGCAGCCCAGCAAACCCCAGACAGGTGGATGAGCTGAGGCTGCAGCCTCATCCTCCACTGGCCAAAAGAGGTGCCTGTACTGTGTACAGTAAACAAAATCCATGCACAGTAATAATGAATGGAGCATAAACATAACAAAATGCTTTTGATGAACAGAACCGGACCATTGTAAATGTGCTTTGAAGAACCTAAAGAACAACTTTGCAAAGCAACATTCCCTTAGCCCTGCAATTGGCCATAATCATAGCTGTGATGAATTCTTTAGCTGCTGTCTGTAATTCAAAAACGGGAAGCTAGGGCAGCACAGCCAATCAAAACAACCAGTCTAGTGGGGGAAAGCAGCAAACCGGTTAGACAGACAGACAGTCAGGGTACACTTTGCTCATGGGTTTTGGGGGCAGTAAGTGCATAAGCCAAATGAAAACTGAACAGTCTGTAAAACTAAAGTATGACACACACACACACACACACACAGAGGGAAGTTCCACAGAACAACAGGCTAGAGTTGCCAGCCCCCTGGTCTGGGCAGGGTTTCCCCCATTTTGCAGGGCTCCAATCCACCGCTGGCCAACCGGCCGGTGGGGGGAAGCCCCATCCCCAAGCCCTGCCCCCAAGAGCGACCACCCGCAGCCACCCCCTCCCTCCCTGCCTGTGAGATTTAAAAGGCTTCAGCTGGCCGGCGGGGAGCACATGGCCTGTCGATCAGCTGGAGCGCCCTTTAAAATCTTTCATTTCAGGAGGGAAGGAGAGGGGCTGTTGCCGGCCGCACACTTCACTTACAAAAAGACCCTTTAAAGGGTCTTTTTGTGAGTGGGATGGGGGCCACGTTGCATGGGGCTGGTTTCCCAGTGGCAATTCAGCACTTGGGATTCAGGCACGCGCTTCCGCCACCCTGGTCACAGCCAGCCCCATGCACCACCACCCCACTCACAAAAAAAACTTCTTTAAAGGGTCTTTTTGCAAGTGGAGCATGCGGCCAGCAACAGCCCCTCTCCCTCCCTCCTGAAAGATTTAAAGGGCCCTCCAGGTGATCAGCGGGCCATGTGATCGCCGATCAGCTGAAGCCCTTTAAATCTCTTAGGAGGGAAAGGAGAGGGGTGGCTGCTCTTGGGGGCAGGGCTTGGGGGCATCCCCATCCAACATCAGAATGCCCCCCCCCATCCCTACAACAGGCAGTGTGGAATGGCTACCCCAATCATGCTAAGACTGGAGGTGCACCAGAGGCTGGGGAAATCCAGATCAGGGCTCCAGTCTGAAAGACACTATATACTGTTTGACAAATGTAATCTGGGAGTTCTGTGTATCCCTCAGGACATGTTATTTTTCCCAGTGGGGTAAATGGCAGCTTCTTGGGGACAATTCAGGTTAGGAAAGCAGCCTGCAGAGGGGTGCGAGACCTGAACCTTCCCCCCCCCACACACACACACTACAACCGCAATCCAAATCAAGCCCATGCAAATCTGGAAATTAATCTCTATCCTGAAAATCCCAGTACACACCTAGTCAACAGTCCATGGCGTAGATCCAGCAGTAATTTCTGCATGGCAGACACAGAGGGTTGGGTCCAGTGCAGTGTGATTTTCTCACCTCCCAGTGCAATCCAAAATGTCCCCTGAAATGCTGATCCTGGGGGGTGGGACTTCTCCCAGGAACAGCATATGGGCAAGTTGGAGATCTGCAGTGGGAGGGGCAATCGGGAAAAATCAGCCTCCCTCCCTCCATAGAAGTCCTCCACTGGATCCAACTCCTTGTGCCTGTCATGCAGGCTTTACAAAGTGTGAATCACTCATCAGTTCTTACCCCCTCCTACGAGGGAGTTCATTAATCTTTCCAGGGTGGAATCTTGGCTATGATTTTTGTTGCCTCTTCTGGAATGACAAACTGGATCGAGCAGACAGCTCAGCTCCCCCCTCCCAGACACATGCTGTGATGAAGTCTTTATGCTTTTTCATTCTTGGCTGTGCAGCTGAGAAAGTAGTGTGCCTGTGCAGACAGTTCTTCCCAATTTGTATTATAGAGCTCGCCAGAAAGGATGCTGCATGTCATCATACATCCTTGCCTCTGCCCCATCCCTCACTCCCAGCCACAATAACCCATCACCCAGGGCTGCTGCAACACGGCCCGGCCGTACACAAACTCCCTTCTCTCATCTTATATGGCTCTGCTGGCACAGTGAGCAGCAAGTCTACTGTCTCTGGCTGTGGGAAGGGCTTGGCTAGCTTGGGCTAAGTGATGATGAGTCACAGAAGCAAAGGAGGAGGGAGATGGAGCTGGGGAAGATGAAAGACCCTGAAGTCTCCTGGGGGCCTGGGGAGCCAACGCTGGTTTGTAGCTCTAAATTGCTGACAAACTGCCGTGGGAAATGCTTCTGCCTGGCTCCTGGCAGAGCTACTCAGAAGGGTACAGCACACACACCAAGCTCCTGTCACCATTGCACAGATACACACAGGCTTGGGGAAAGGAGAGAGCAACTCCTCCTCGTGGTGGAGAATGCTCTTAGCCTGTGGTTCAGCGGATAGTGGACCTGCAAGTTCAGGAAGAACTTGTTAGAAAAGCTGAGACTGAACCGTCTGCAGGCTGGCATCTGCTTTCGAACTAGTTGCTCAGCCATTCCCATTGCCACGTTGAGCCTTCATTGCAAACATTCTCTTGTAGAACCAGCCCTGCCATGAAATAAAATGTGGTGTCAAGCTCAGGAGGTGACTTTTGGATGTCATTTCCCAGCACACAGTATTCTCCCCCTGGGAAGATACAGTCCCCTGACCCAGTGCATCCACTGCAGGTGGGAGAGGTTATGTGAACTGTGGCTGCTATGGGCTAGTGCTGATGAGGTCACTAGTGATAAGAGGCATGTTTTCATTACCTCCTCCCCTCCCAGTCTGCACTACTTCGAGATTTTTTGAAACATTTAGGCTGCGGTTACATGCAATGTTCCCTCTAAGCTGTGGAGTCTTGTGAGCAAAAATTCTACTTTGTGAGCTACTGGCATGAAAGTTGTGAGTGAGCGATTTGGCTACTGCATTTAATTGGTTTGCTCCGGACCGGAGGCATCCTCTATGAGCTAAGACAAAAATGTGTGAGCCGGAGGCTAAAAAACTGTGAGCTAGCTCACACTAACTCAGCTTTGAGGGAACACTGGTCACATGCGCCAGTTGAAGTGGAGGGGAAATGAGGCTATTCCCTCTGGAGGAATTTGACATGCGGTTGTGAGATCACACAGCCCTTTGAAGCTGTGGGTGCAGAACGTCACTTTTTGATCAGACACAACTGTGGGTGAGCCATTTTTTGTTGTTGTTGCTTGTTTCCCTTGCACATAAACAAGGAATTGCACCTCTACACTGAGGGCCCCCTATGGAGTATGCGATGATGCACATACTGCGCGCGGGGGGGGTGGGCATCCCGACAGCATGAGAGTGTGCTTGAGCGATAAGACAGGGGAAAGTCTACCCGTGGCCCGTTTCTCTGGTGTCTTTTAACTCTGCTTCCGTGGCGGAGCAGCACGGGTTGCCAACGACTGTGGGACACTTCCCAGATGTTGCTGTCTGATCGCTCCCTTTCGATCCGTCAGGCATTCGCACCTATGTCAGATCTCAGATCTAAAGGAGCGTGTGATCACAGCCTTAGTGTGTTATTCATTTGAGAGATTTTTGTGCTGCTTCTCCAAAGGCCTGCTCGGGACAGCTCATTCCAGTAGCGGCCATAATGCCTTTTTTTTTTTTTTTAATTGAGGAAGGAAGAAAGACTGAACAAGATGCATTCTTCTCCCACAACGGTCCTGCAACATTTGGTTGGTTTATTCCTTTAAAAAAAAAACACGGCAGTTTTTGGACGCGCAGTCTCCTTCTCTGATGCTGGAGTGTGCAGCTTCCCTTTTTAATCAAAACAGTAAACGCACACATAACACACCCCAGCTTAGTGGTCATCACAACACAATCACTTTTGTGGTAAAGCCGTTCTCACTATCTGAGTGACAGGATATTGCCTTTTTTACATTGAATTCCAGCTAGCACTACTTTAGAGTAGTAGAGGTTAAACCATGACGAAATCTGGGATACTTTTCTGAGGACGGGGCTTAGTGGATGCTTGAGCGCCCTCTAGAGAACTGCCAGGGACATGTGCTCATAGGTATTCCCTTAGCTGAAAGGTATGCCTGAAGTAAAAGAATCTTAAGAGATATGCAGATGTCACTACTGCTAGAGTTGTGTCTTATATCCAACCTTTGGATGGAATTTTCAACACTGGCTTGTTTGGGGACTACACAGAAAAAGAGGAAACCAGACTACCCAGTCCCTGACATGGAGCCATTTTCCACAAGATCCCTTCACTTTGTGGAAAGTCATTCCATCTTCCCACCTCTTGGGAAAAGAGCTTTCAGCTGGGGGCAAGCAGTGCTGTGAAGGGAGGACACGGACCTGGAGTGCTGCAGTTTTCTAGCCAGATTCAGCATCTGATTCAAGCAAAATCGTGCAGTGATCCAACACAGAGCAGGCCATTTATTCTGTGGGTTGCCATCCAAAAACAGCTTCACTTTCAATCTTCCCTGACACCCAGGAGGGAGAGTGCAGGGCCCGGGGCTCTTGCTATGTGGAGACACTTCATCTAGGAATGGAAGCTGTCAAATCTCTGGCACCAGGATAATCTAATGGCTTTTAGCTGCTTTAGTGGGCAGGCAGAGAGACTTCTGGCTGCTTCACCTGTCCAGGGAACTCCATCTAGCAAAGCAGAAGTCTTCCTATTCTCTTCACGTATGAACAAGCACTTTCAGAATGCCTGGGAGGACCTTTCTTAATCCATTGCCTTCTTTCCATTTTCTGCTGCTGCAGAAGGACCTCCTGGTCCTTAAACAGGGAGATAGTAGGCAAAACTCTGGAATACCCCTTCTGAAGTTTCACCTGGGGCCTACTCTATGACATGCAAGGTGCCAGGTCCAGGGCCGGCTTGCTCACTAGGCGAACTAGGCGTCCGCCTAGAGCACACCAGCCCTTAGGGGCGCCAAACTGCACCCCCCCCCCGCCAAAAGCCCTGCATTTCCGCAGCCAGGTGACCGCCGCCTCTGCCACCCGCTGCCTCTTTGGCCAACTAACTTCTCCCTGCCTGCCCCCTTGGCTTCCCAGCAGAGCGCTTCTCCTCCTCCTCCTCTTCCTCGCGGCCGGGGACTGGCAGCTGCAGCAAGAGCAGCAGCAGCAGGGCCGGGGGAGCAACGGGTTGTGAGCGCCCCGCCGGTCAGCCTCTTCTCTGGGCACCCTGATGAGGGGTGCCAAACTGCACCCGCCCCGCCAAAAGCCCCCCCCCACTGGCTCTGACCGGGTGGGCACACGGGGGGGGGCACCAGAAGGGATCCTCGCCTAGGTTGCAAAATAAGCTGGGGCCGGCCCTGGCCAGGTCAAAACATTCTCATTTGCCCAGACATGTAAATTAACTCGTTTTGCCATTTTTGTGGTATTTTACCACTTAGTATGTTTTTCATGGCATGCATTTTATGAGTGGGGTTTTATGATGGCTGATTTGTTTTTACATACAGTTCATGGTGCTGAGCTCTGGACTATGGGGAGGTGGATCCTACCAGCTTATCTGCAGGTTAAGGGGGGGGGGTCTTTTGACCAGCAAAAAAGCTATGACAGTGCCACTTCCAATGTATATGAAAACCACATGTCCTGGGTGCTGCAGTGAGGAAGAAAATTGGACAAGATCAAGTGGAGAGGCTGGTAGGATCCAACCCTGGATCTTTGATTTTGCATGGGTTTGTTTTATAAGGTTGTCTGGTTTAACTTTAACCATTTTGTTTGTTTTGTGCAGTGGAAATACGGCATATAAATCTACCAAACACATAAATAAAACTATAGAATACATAACTGAATTTGGGCACAGGTGGACTCACAGCAACACATGGGTCCTGGGTGCAGCCACTAGTGGGTTAATGTAGCCACACTGCACATGATGTGATATAGGAAGTAGACAAGAGAGGAGGGCACCAGCTGCCAGCATCTAAGGGTTGTGTGTCTGTGATACTTCTATTATCACTAACATCATTGGTCACCTTGGGCTGAGATTTAGGGAGGAAATTCCACTGAATTACTTCCTCAGTACCTTCAGCTTTTATAATATTCAGTTAAAAACCATTTCCCCTCATTATATTAAAAAAGCATTAATGAATTGCAGACTCGACTCTTGCAAAGTGGAGCTGTGTGATCACTCTTTCCCTCTCCCTATCACTTTTGAGGTTCAGGTGAATAGGGAAGTTCAGCAGAGTGAGCACAATTGCAGGGTAAACCTTTCAGAAGGCAGTGAGCTGTTCTGAGGAGTCATGATCTTTCCCATTGATTGTAGTTTCTGTAATGTCGCATGCAGGGGCCACTAAAGACATGGGTAAAATGCTGGGGGGTGAAGAGGAGAAAGACCCTGATGCCCAGAAGAAGGAAGAAGAACGACAAGAAGCCCTGCGCCAGCAAGAGGAGGAACGCAAGGCAAAGCATGCCCGCATGGAGGCTGAACGGGAAAAGGTCCGGCAGCAAATCCGTGATAAGGTCAGTAATCTGTCTACAGCTATCTGGTAAAAAGAATATAACGAAGGTTTGCGGAGGGGGGAGGGACCAGTTTAGCCTAAATGGCAAGTATAGAATTGATGGAGGGAAACTGAGCCTGTGGAGAATCTAAGAAGATTCTGCTGCCAGAGCCAGTCCAAGCTCTGTAATGATGGTTACAAACCAGACCCCTGTTGGCCTCTGTCAACAGTATTAGCTTCCATTACTAAAGGACAAAACTCCTTTTTTGAGAATTAACTAGTCTGTCCTACTTGTTATGTGTAATGGTTGTCTGACACTTACTCTACTACTAATCTCTTCAGGGCTACATAGAGCTTCTTCTCTAGTGGAATATTTACTTATTTAAAATATTTATTATATGTCTTTCTTCCTTATGGAGTCCAAGGCAGCTTACAGTATATAGAGGCTGTAACACCAATTGGGAACAGTGACCACAATGCTATTAAGTTCAGCATTAGGTCAGTGGAAAGTTTTGTTCAAAAATTTCAAAACTGTAACATTTGATTTCAAAAGAGGGGATTTTAGCCCAGGCTATCCAGATCTCATTCAATCTCAGAAGCTAAGCAGGGCCGACTCTGGCAAGTACTTGGATGGAAGACCTCCTTGGAATATTAGAGATGGGAGACCTTAAATATCCTCCATGCCCCCAATAGGGGTCAGTCGCCAGAGGTCACCATGACTTCCAGGTGCGTGTGTGTGCACACGTGCGCACACACATGCACACACATAAAAATACAAAAATACCAAAAAAGAAAGGGGGGGACTTTACAAAAACAAGAGGAATAGTAAAAAGGAAGCTGAAGGGATCATATTCCTAGAGGATGCCTGAAAGCTATATAAAACCACACTAGTTGAAGCCCCAATAGAATGCATTCCACAGGTTAGGAAAGATACTGCCAAGTCGAAAAGAAGGCCTGTGTGGTTAACAACGCAAGTCAAGGAAGCTATAAAAAGTAAAGAAGCTTCTTTTTAAATGTGGACGGTCTGCCCCAATGAATTGAACAAGAGGGACCACAGGCTCTGGCAAAAGAAATATAAGTGAATAATTAGGCATGCAAAAAGAGATTTTGAGGAGCAGGTTACTAAAAGCATCAATAAACATTTTTCAAAATATATCTGGAGCGGGAAACCAGCCAGAGAAGCAGTACTGCCTTTGGATGACAAAGGAATAAACAGATTGCTTAAGTAAGATAGGGAGATGGCAGAGAAGCTCAATGACCTTTTTGCTTCTGTGTTCACTGTGGAAAGTGTGGGGTACATACCCATCCCACAGCCCCTATTTTCAGGAAGGGAGTCTGAAGAACTAAGCCAAATTGAGATGACCAGAGATGACGTTCTACACCTACTGGGGAAATTAAAAACTGATCAGTCTCCAGGTCCTGATGGCATGCACCTGAGAGTTCTTAAAGAACTCAGATGTGAGATAGGTTACATATATGGGTTTGTAGATCAACTATCACTAAATTCAGCTGCTGTACCAGAAGACTGGAGAGTAGCAACTGTTACATCAATTTTTAAAAAGGGATCCAGAGGAGAACCAGGAAATTACAGGCCAGTCATCCTAACGTCTGTCCCAGGCAAATTAGTAGAAACTATAATCAAATATAGAATTGTTAGGAACATAGAGGGACAAAGCTTGCTGAGGGAAAATCAACATGGCTTCTGCAAAGGGAAGTCCTGCCTCACCAGCCTTTTGGAGTTCAAGAAAGTGAACAAGCATGTAGACAATGGTGACCTGGTAGACATTATATACCTGGACTTTCAAAAGGGTTTTGACAGGAGTCGTCAAAGACTCCTGAGTAAACTTAGCAGTCACAGGACAAGAGGACATGTTCTCTTATGGATTAAAAAAGTGGTTTTAAAAAGCCGGAATCAATGGACAGTTCTCACAATGGAGGGAAATAAGCAGTGAGGTCCCACAAGGATCGGTATTAGGTAATATTTAATTTATTCATCAGTGATCTGGAACTAGGGGTAAGTAGTGTAGGGGCCAGGTTTGCAGATGACACCAAATTATTCAGGATGGTGAAAACCATTGCTGACTGAAGAGCTCTAAGAGGACCTCCACAAACTGGGTGAGCCGGCGACAATGTGGCAAATAAGTTCTATGTTGGTAAGTGTGAGGTGATGCCCATTGGGACAAAAAAATCCCAACTTCTAGTATAAGCTAATGGGATCTGAACCTGCTGAGACTGAAAAGAGAAAAGATCTGGGGGTTGTAGTGAATGGCTCAGTGAAGTGAATAACTCAATGAAAGTGTCAACCTAGTGTCCTGCAGCGGTGAAAAAGGCAAACTTAATGTTAGGGATTATTAGGAAAGTGGCTGAGAATGAAACAGCCAGTATTGTAATGCCCTGTATAGATCTATGGTGTGGCGTCATTTGGAATACTGTGTACAGTTCTGGTCACCATATCTCTAAAAGGACATTGCAGAGCTGGAAAAGGTACAGAGGAGGGCAACCAAGATGATTAGGGGGTTGGAGCACCTTCCCTGTGAGGAAAGGCTAAAGAGTTTAAGACTATTCAGTTTAGAAAAGAGATGACTAAGGTGGGACATGCTAGAGGGTTATAAAATTATGCATGGGATGGAGAGAGTTGACAAAGAGAAATTTTTCTCCCTCTCCCAAAATACTAGAACTCGGGGGCATCCAATGAAGCTGATGGGCAGTAGGTTCAGGACAGACAAAAGGAAATGCTACTTTACACAGAGAGTGATTGAAATGTGGAATTTGCTGCCAGAGGATGTAGTGATGGCCACAGGAATAAACAGCTTTAAAAGGGGATTAGATTCATGGAGGAGAAGTCTATCAATGTCTACTAGCCATGGTGACTGAGGGGAACCTCCAGATTCAGAGGCACTAAGCCTCTGAATCCCAGAGCCAGGAGACATCATCAGGGGAAGGCCTCAGCCTCTGTGCCCTGTTGGCCATCCAGAGGAACTGGTTGGCCACTGTGTGAGACAGGATGCTGGGCTAGATGAACTATAGGTCTAATCCAGCAGGGCTCTTCATATGTTCTTATTAATAAAATACATTAAAACATTTAAAAAACCCAAAATTTTAAATCACCATTTAGGACATTTAATTAAATGCAGGCCTAAATAAAACAGTCTTCAGCTGCCTCCTAAATATTGAAAGTGAGGGGGGCACGTGACCCTCCCAGGAGTGGTTGTTCCAAAATCATGGGGCTGCCACTAAAAAGGCCCTTTTTCATGTAACCATCAAATGAGCTCCTTTGTTTGATTGGACAATCCCTTTTAACTCCCGGGCAAGAAACCTGGGTTGCCCTTTCATTTGCCTTCTGACACATGTTGAGGTCAGTGGGAATCTATACTGTTGGATCCAGCTTTGAAAATTAACTAACCAGGGGTCGTTTCATAGAAAAAGAGCTAGAGGAACTCATTAGCATAACTCATTAGCATATGCCCCACCCCCTGACATCACTGGAAGTGTGTCATAAGGCCACACACCCCGCCCCCAACGGTCTCGGCCGGCGGCGGCAGCCTTGCAACTCAACTGCCGAGCCCCATGAGGGGCCCGGCGGTGGACCTCCAAGGCCGGCGGGAGTGCTAGGAAGCCCCGCGAAGGCCCTCCCTGGCCCCAGGCAGGCAGGGGTGGGGAGAGGCAGGGAGGAAGCAACGTACCCTCCCTCTTCTCCTGCCTCCTCCTGGCTGAATGAGGGCCGGAAGCGGGGCGGCCGGAAGCAGGGGGCGGGGCTTCGTCATGTGCCCCGCCCCCGTACCTCACCTGGGGAAACTGCAATCCCCCGCGTTCCCCCCCGAAATGACCTCTGTAACTAACTCTTATATGCCTGCAACTAGTGAGAAGACAGTTTTTAAAAAAACATTTTCTTTTTGAATTTCAAGTGAACTGATTTTCTAAGAATAAATGTATTTGTATTAATTATATTCTAAATTAGGGGTCCTCAACCTTTTTGACCTTGGGGGCACCTTTGGAATTCTGACACAGTTTGGTAGGCACAGTTATAACATGGTTGTCACAAGATGCGAAGCCACCCACAAAACGGCTGCTGTAGCTGATCAACAGTCACACAGTGATGATCTTTGTGCTGTGCTGGAAGCTGCTGCCAAAGTAACATTTTTAAAAATCCACACAGCCAATCAAATTCCCAAAGGCCAGTCAGATGCCTTGCTGGGCAAGGACCTCACCTAGCTCCATCCACTTCCTAAGAGCATGTGGGCAGGCATTAGGAAAGATGGCAGTGGGTGCCATGGCACCTACGGGTACTACTTTGGGGACCCCTGCTCTAAACTGTTTCTGGATTTGAACTTCTGTGCCAAAATGCTTTGTTGTACTACACAGGTCAATGGGTATGTTGTTTTATAGGAATCACTGAGGCAGCTCCAATGCCTAAAGAGCTAGAAGGAAAATTTGAAAGCCTAATAGGCGTAATGGCAAATGATTACTACCATTCTTGTGATTTTTGAATTTTAACAGGGAAACGACTGAGGGTGCAAGTCTAGGAGGTTAGTAAAAAAAAATATCTTGCTCGGCTCCTGGTTCCCTGCAGGAACTGTGGACAGAGACCCAGATGTTTGCTTCCCCTGTCTTTTCCCACTGCATTCCATGTTTCATCTCAGCCTTTCCCTTTTACCAAGAGGATTTGTCAATCACTCAACCACAGAGCAGTGCTCCAGTCCTAGCCAGATGTTTAGGGAAGGAAACAAGTGTCTCTGGCTGTATAGTTTCCTCTCCACCCACTCACATATCCTGTATTTGCCTTCTACAGATTCAGTACCTTGGGCAGTTGTCCACAGTGTCCTGTGAACAGGAAGTCTTTTCTTCCAAAACTCAAAGATTCATTTCCCTTGCCTTCTTTAGTAATGGAACAACATTTAAGCGGCAAAGGAATAGTCCCATGATCCCATGAACACTGACTGTGTCCCACCAAAGTATCACTGCCTTTACTCCTCTTCATAACTTGTTGATGTGAAACATGGATTCATTCACCCAATTATTTTTCCTTGGCTTTCTCCTCCCAGAAGTTATCCTCCCCTTCCTCAGCCCAATCTACCTAATTCTTGCTTATTAAGTCTCTATCTGAGCCCAAGTTAGTGGAAGTCAGGAGTCTCCAGCATCCTCCAAA
>NW_015165250.1:919479-945959 GCF_001447785.1 Gekko japonicus
AAATTGTGGTTATAGGTGGTGGGCTTTTGCGCTGAAGAAAAAGAGACCGCCTCCCTGCTATTGACAGCAGCAATTCATTCATGCAACTGCTGCACAGCCCCACCTCCTTCTGCTTGCTTGCTCGCTCGGTGCCTATCCATCATCACCTTTCCAGTGAATTTTCTGGAAAGGCTCTGAGTTTTTCCACCTTGGCAGTTCCAGAAGCCTGTGTCTGCAGAAGTAACAGCCTGTTAAGCAGAGACCACATTAATGCTTAGGCCTCACAGACTGCTGTTCCCTTGGGACCTTACACACATACTCATGAATTATTCTCATCTCCCTCTGCTGTCTCCATTTGCCATGGTGCAGAAGAGAGGATACTTATTCATGAGTTTGCATTGTCAGGACCCGGGGGAATAGCCATCTTTGGAGCTAAGGAATAGCTCCTGCTTGCCCTGCGCTCTGGATGCCCACTTTGTCCCCTTCTCCTTCCCTTTTTGGCCTGGCCATCACTCTGGTCCTGATTGTTGGTCTTGATTGGGGGGGGGGGACCAGGGTGAATAGATGGTTGGCTATATCTGATGACTGGTTGCTGATGGTTTGCAAGATGTGGCCAAAAGGTATCATAAATATGGACTGATGACCAAAGGCAAATTGTGTTCCATTGGACTGATGTGTATCAGTCAAAAAGGACACCATACACTGAGCACTTTGAGAGGAACCGGAACCTACTACTTGTTTTTATAGTGAGCCCAGGCCCAAAGCCAAAGAGAGGAATTGGAAAACTCAAGCCTCCCTACCATGCTTTTGCCCTGTCCTCTAGAAGCTGACTCACACATGCTTGTGAAATGTGTACATTTGAGGACTGGCAGCTGCACACGCAAAGGAATTGAACTGAACGTTTGAAGTAGTGGGAAAGGTCTATGTCTGGCATGTATCTTTCATTGTCCATTCACACATGTGAGTTCACCACTTGATTGAGTCACTGGGTGACGAAAATACATGTGTGAACCAGACCCCAGAAGCACATCTGTATTTGTAAAATCTATCTGACCATGCTAGTCAGTATTCTCCTCAGAAAGAATATTATCATCATCATTGTCAGAAAGGTGAGATTGAGGAGAAATAATTGGCTGCATTTGCAGAACCTGTGACCTTCTATGTGGGAGGGATTGCCCTTTTGCTCTGAAGTGGGGTAGAATGCAGCTTGGCTGGGCTGCTTATGCATGTAAGATTTCTGGAAGAAGGGACAAATTTGCCAGTATTTAGCAAAACAAAAATAATTTTTAAATGGTAAAATTTTCAGCCGACCATATTTTTGTGAGAAGCCTTTAGCAACTAATCTTGCTTTGTAGCATTCCACATTTCCGTCTGCATTTTGTGTGACCTTAAAGCATGCATCCAATAAGGTTCTTTCCTGGTGGTAGCTTCGTCAAGGTCCCTGTTTTGTTTTTATGTAGAGCGCCAACTGCCTTCTTCCACCTACTGGCTTCAGTTGGTGGCATCTGTTCTACTTCCTTCCAGATGGTAACACTGACCTTGTGAGGTTGGGCAAGCACAAGGCCGCTATGCCTTTGTATGGTCATGATGAGTATCGGAGGTCTGGTCCTGGATTTTCATCTGCTGTCACAGAGCTGTCCAGTCCACCTGTCTTCTCATTCTCACTTGCTTCATCTTTTTGGGTTGTACTGATCTGAATCTCTGGCACGGTTGCTTTGGTGGTTTGTCTTGTTCTGATATTTCATCATTGCCGGCACTGGCTCAAGGTCCAAGAGCCGGCACTGGTCACCTGCCTTTTCTGAGTCACATGCTGCACTCTGCTTTCATCAAAGTAAATCATACGCCCGAAATAGATTTCTCCTGTTTCTGGGTACAGCACTCTATATCCTTTACTTCCAGAATCATATCCCACAAAAACACTTTCTCTGGTTCTGGGATCTAGGGTTTGTTTCTTCTTCTTCTTCTTGGGTTCAAACGCAAAGGCCTGGCTGCTAAATGCTCTAATGTGTCCCACATCTGGCACCTTGCCATGCCATTTTTGGTAAGGTGTATGTATGGTCTGCTTTATGGGCAGTCTGTTCTGGAGATAGTTTGGAGTCAGGATTGTTTCGCCCCACCATTTATTGGGTAGGCTTGCATCCATAAGCATGCATTTGTTTATCTCCAGTAAAGATCTCAGCTTCCTTACAGCAGTACCATTCTACTCAAGTGTAAAGCTCACTGACTTCCTGTGCAGGAGGCCTTCCTCTACCAAGAAGGTTTGCATCTTATGTGATATAAACTCACTACTGTTATCCGTCTATAGTTTTTGAGCCTTTCTTCCAAACTTGTTAGAAACCATAGCAACGTACCTCTTGAGGAATTTGTGAACTTCACTCTTTTGCCTCAGCAGATATGCAACTGAGTACCTTGAAAAATCATCCAGAAAGATTAAAAGGTACCTATTTCCACCATTTTATGTTACATATACTGGTCCAAGGACATCACTTTGAATTAATTCTAATGGCTTGCTAATGGCTTCCACCAGTTCTGGGTGGAAATGAGGGTCTAATTCCTTTTGCTCTTATACAACATACACATTTGCTTATGTCATTGATGTCACAAGGCTTTGCCTTAATGCCTTTGGCATGGTTCTTATTCTGAAGATCTAGGATTACCTTTGGATTACGATGTCCTTGGCATCTGTGCCACAGCTCCAGACTCTCTTCATCTTTCCTTTCATATGTCAGGTGTACCTGTTTACCTGCAAGACTCAATTCGTATACTTTTCCCTTTTGGTTACCTTGTGCATATATAGCATTATCTTTGCTAATAGTACATTCCTTGTTTTCAAAACATATGTCAAAGCCTTTGTTGTCTAATGTAGACACACTCAATAAATTACAGCTTGATTCAGGTTCGTACAGGACATCAACAATTTGGGATATTTATGCCACGGCATAAAGTGCTGGTACCTGTGCTATGAATCTGTATGCATTCACCAATTAGCCATTTTTATTTCTATTTTCTCACTTTCATTAAGTTCATCAAAGAAATATCTGCAGTATGTGCTGTGACTCGGGGTATGAACACATACAAAAATCAGGATTTTTCGTATTCAGATACTTTGGACCCCAAAATTTCAGAATTCCAATACCGGTATGGTATTCAGATTCTGTTCTTTTCAGAAATCCTGGATTTTTTGAGCTCCATTATACCTTATGGGACCATTATAATCAATGGGGACTCTATCACAGGTATCCAAGGGATGGGGGGGGCTGGTTTTTTAGATAGAGGTACCATAGTTTCTTCATAGCGTTTGATGCCTCTCCTCAGAAGACCCCCCAAGTTTCAAAAAGATTGGACTTGGGGACCCAGTTCTATGGGCCCTCAAAGAAGGTGCCACCATCCTCCATTATTTCCAATGGTTGGGGGGAAACGGTAAAAAAAAGAAAAAAAGAACTGATGTCAGAGAGTCTCTGCAGTAGAAACTGACAGTTGGGAGGGTTTCCAAGCCCACCAGAACCAGTGCATGTACGGAGTACCCAAAGAAGTGCCCCATTGTTTTCAGTTGAGAGGGGGGGAGTGTTTAAGGGAAGATACTAAGTTTTGCTGGGCACTGGTACATTGCACGGGTACTGGTTGGCACTCTGTACATACACTGGCTATGCTAGGCTTGGAACCCGCTGTCACGGCTCAGGTGGGGTGTCACCTGATGCTGCCACCACTCTGGTTCCAGGCTCCTCTGAGAAGGCCCAAAGCACCTTACCAGGCCTTTAGACCTCCCTTTTGGCTGAATAATAGGTGTGAGGACCAGGAAGAATGAACAATAAAAATAGTTTATTTTATAAGAAGTCAAACAAACAAGGTGCAGAATTATAACAGTAAGTGGGTGAAAAGAAAAGAAATCAAATGCCCTAAAGCGTCTAAATATATACTGTCCCTAGCTCACTATTCCAAGTGACATTAGACTACTCACCCTTCCCTCAGGATGAGGGTCTCTCCCCCACAGCAGCCTCTCCTGGCCCTGTTCCCTGGGGAAAAGAACAGCTTTTCCTGCTGCTCCAGATGTTTTATTCCAAGCTTTCCTCTTTTCCTGTTGGTCAATTTTGCCTCCAAAATCTCTCAGGGGCTTCTGGGAGTTGTAGGCCCAGTTTCACCTACTGCTAGCCAGGCTGCCCGGGCCTAGTAGGCCTCTAGTGGCACAGCCCAGATCATGACACTCCCCTTTCTTGGATGATAGGTTCTGTTGATCTTGCATTACCACAGTGGCATTGGTTCTGCTGGGCACTCTATACATGCACTGCTTCTGCTGGGCACTCTGCACGTGCACTGGCTGTAGTAGGCTTGCAAAAAAATAACCCACTTGGATTTGTTAAGCTGGCATTCCTCAACAATTCTGTGTTCTCCTTTTGTGTGTGTGTGTTTGTTTTGGAGTTATGGCTTGGTATGACAAAACTTTTTTATATCTTGGCATTACTACAGTGGCATTGGTTCTTCTGGGCACTCTGTACATGCACTGGCTGTGCTAGGCTTGCAAAAAAACCCTTTGCTTGGCTTTGTTGAGCTGGCATTGCCACAGTGACACTAGTTCTGTAAAAATGCTCCCCACACCTTCAGTTTCTATTGCGGAGACTCTCTGGTTTGACATCAGTCCCTGATTTTTTTGTGGGTTTTTCCCTCCATTGGAAATAATGGAGGATGGGGGCACCTATAATTCCCCATTATAGCCTATGGGGATCATTGACTATAATGGTCCCCATAGGCTATAATGGAGCTGATGGTATTTAAAGGTGTTGTGGTCCCTTTAAATCCATTTGTGAAGCTGTAGCTTCACCCAGAACGATGTTTAAAGGGAGTGCACTCTCTTTAAACAATGTTTAACTGCAGCTGTCCTGTTTTCCCAGATAATCCCATATCTAGCTATAATTAGATGCTCCATTATCTATTAGCCACTTATTCTCTTTTGATTCTGATTCAGCATCATCATAAATAAGGCTTTTCTGGTCAATTAGTAAAAACCTTTTTCCTTTGTATGCTGCATTAGTACTATCATGTTTCTGATTTTTAAAATTGCCTCTCTGTTTGTTTATAGCTTGTGTGCTGTTCCTATGCGTCTTTCAAAAATTATTGTTAGCTGGTAGCTCTCTACAGTCCTTTGCAAAGTGACCCGTTTTGTTGCAATTAAAGCAATGCAGCAACTGGTTTTTCTCCCTTTCTTTGGGTGAGACTTGCTCTTTCAAGCTCTTTCTAGAAATGTAATTTGAGCCATTCACTGGTTCAAATTGAGTAAGCTGTTTTGAACATTCCTCCCACAATTCTTTTAGTGCCTGATTGAAAGTTTTTGCTCTTTCTTTTGGTTTTGATTCTGCACACTCACAAATGCAGAAAAATCTTCCCCTAAAATCCCAAGCATAAAATTTGTCTTTTGTACATCAGTTAGATTAAAGCCACAGATTGTTAGATTTTCACACACCTGCCTCAGTTAAGTATTATTTACAATTTTCTCTGCTATATAGCCTTGTTTTGAAAAGTTTTCTTATCCATACTCCTTATGATTTGATAGTGGTAAACCAAAAATACTCTTCTAGACTTTTAAGCATTTATTTTCCTGTCTGGGAATTTTCAGACATGAAAGTCTCAGTGTAATCCAATGATCTCATAATAATGTTCTTGGCAGTCCCATTTTTTTGATTATCCAAGAGTCCAGTTCCTTGCCTTTCTCTGTTGGTTTTTCTTCCTCTAGGATTCCAGCAGATCCTTTTGCTTCAATGAGAAGCTAGCTTCTATAGTTCTCAGCAGTAAGTTCTGGAATATCCAAATACCTGCTTCATTCATTCATCCTTATCACAGCAACATGGAAAAGAACAATGGAGAATTTTTAAGGACAAAAAAAAAACACCCAAGGGCATCTGCTAATCAAATACTTTAAATCCTTTTTATTGGTTAAGTTTAATCTAGGTTTCTGATATATTATTGGGTTAAATGAAAAAAAAAATCATTTAACTTGGAAGCACAGAAGCTTCATACAGCATCTCCGATAGTCCATGTTTCCCGGTTAAGAGGGAAATGTATTTATCTATGTAATGGGACTTCTATCCCGCCCTCCCTCGCAAGCAGCCAAAGATGGGTAAAAAGCTGATCTGGCAACATTCATGACCTGGGCCTCCTTTGACAGCAAGGCATCCAGGACCACTCCTAAGCTCCTCACCACTGGTGTCAATGGTGCCCCGCCAAGGGATGGGAATCAGATCCCCGAACCCACCCACCCCACAACCAGTGTTCCCTCTAAGCTGCCTTAGTGTGAGCTAGCTCACAGTTTTTTAGACTCTGGCTCACACATTTTTGTCTTGGCTCAGGAAGGATGGCTCCAGAGCAAACTAATTTATGCAGTAGCCAAATCACTCACTCACAACTTTAATACTGGTGGCTCACAAAGTAGAATTTCTGCTCACAAGACTCCACAGCTTAGAGGTAGCATTGCCCACAACCCAGGCACAGGACCGCTGTCTTCAATGGATTTAGCTTCAGCCAGCTCTACGGTAACCAGCCAGCCACAGCCTCCCGTCCCCTGGCCAAGATAGATCGGGTGGAGTCCAGCCAGCAGTCCATCAGCAGGTACAGCTGAGTGTCATCAACGTACTGGTGACCAAAATGCTGTTCAAACAGTTACAAAGAAGAGAAAGACATTTTACTTACAAAAACAGAAACACTTCTTACATGACATATTCATGTAGCTACATTTAACTTACTGTGAACAGATTAACTCCAAAAAGGTTAACTTGCTACAGCTTCAAGCCCAGGTAAGAGGGGGAACAAGAGAGGTTCTATATAAGTTGAAACAGAGGGCAAGCAGTGGCCAAGAGGCTAACCAATGAGAGGGTGGGGCCAACTGCACTTGAGTGAGGGAATTCTCTTAACCCTTTCCCTCCCAGATCCTCTTGCCTGCAGACTTACCAATGACCAACAGAAACTGCCAGGGTTTACACATCAGCAGAGTGCTGAGAAGCTTTGAATGTTCTACTGGAGTCCTGAGCAATTTTCTTGGGAAAGCAAGTGGAGCATTTTAGTGTAAACACAGTTTTCCATCAGCAAATCAGCCAAACTGGAGAAAACTGCTAAAGAGATATGAATAGGAAAACTTGTGGGAAGAGAAGAGGGAGCAGCAGGAGGACAGAGAGAGATTGCAATGAATGCCAAGTGAACAGAGAGGGAGAAAGAGGAACCTGGGGAAAAAACAGGTAGAGGAGGAGCTTTGTACAAGGGTGTAGACAGGAAGAAAAGAACATCAGACCTCCATGTTCAGAGGCAGTGTACCTTTGAATACCTGAAGCCAGGAACAAGCAACACAGGAAGGTTGTTGCCTTTATTCCCTGCTGGTAACTCTACCAGCTGCCACCAATGTTCCCTCTAAGCTGTGGAGTCTTGTGAGCAAAAATTCTACTTGGTGAGTGACTGGCATTAGAGTTGTGAGCGAGTGATTTGGCCACTGCATAAATGAACTTCCGCTGGAGCCATCCCTTCCTGAGTTAAGACAAAAATGTGTGAGTCGGAGGCTAAAAAACTGTGAGCTAGCTCACACTAACTCAGCTTAGAGGGAACACTGGCTGCCACTGTTGGAAGCAAGATGCTGAACTAATCCAGTGGGGCTCTTTGTTCTGTTCTTAACTGCCAGAAGTTGGAGGATGGGAAGGCATTGGCTTTGCACACAAATAAGAATATTTTCTCACAATGCAAAATGAAGCAGTAGCTGGAATCGAAAGGGGGATCTTCTGAGTGATATTCTCTGCCATCAACTCTTTCTGCCAATCATATTAGGCTCCCACCATCCACAGGTTATTAATCGGGGTGGTGGCTACATCTCTATCGCCCACATTGTAAGTGCCTGTATTAGGTAGGGCCTTGTACTCCTTATCTGCAATCTTTAATATCCCTCTGCAGAGGCAGATAGTGCAGTTGGTGCGGCCTGTACCCAGCCTGCAATATCTTGCTAGCTGGGGCAGATGGGAACAAGAGATTCCGGCTTGTGCAAAAGAGCACGTGGAGCCGCTCTTCTTTGTCAACGTGTTCCTCTGTACTCCCTTCTGCAGCCCCCTCCCTTCCTCCCCACCCCCAGCTTTTGGGCAGCTCCAGGCTTTCCCAAGGGGACTTGCAGGGACACTCAGAACGGGGTGGGGAATGGCAGACAGACGCAGAGGTGTCCACAACAGAGACTGATACAACCAGCCCTGTACCAGCACAGACTGACTGTTGGCAATGTTAGGCAGTGCTTTGGATACTGGGGTGGGGAAGAGTTTAAACACCAGGCTAGAATGTGTGCTGATGAGTACCATGGATGGGCTGGCTGAACACTGAAGAGATGTCCCCTCCTGGCGGCTTCTTTCCTGCACCACTTGCAGTGCTGTGGCCAGCCCAGATAGGCCGCCTTCAGATAAATACACTTGGATGTTTTGTCTCCAGCCTACAGAGGGAGGCTTTGGACAGAGCTGTCCTTGAAAAATAGCAGTTTCTGTCAAGAGTTCTCTCAGCCCCACCCACCTCACAGGGTGTCTGTTGTGGGGAGGGGAAGGGAAAGGAGTTTGTAAGCCGCTCTGAGACACCTTTGGGTAGTGAAGGGCGGGGTATAAATCCAATCTCTTCTTCCTCCTCCTCCTCCTTTGGCCAGAGTCAGGCAGAGAAGCAAAGGGCGATTCTGCATCTGGCATTCGCTCCACATTTTCTCAACACTGAGGAAAAGGTGCAGCTCAAAACCACATTCAAACCACAACGCCGTACTGACTGCAAAGTCACCCCTGAATGGCCATAAATCTATGCAGAAGGTACCGTAAAATCCGATCATCAAAGAAAGTGAAAGTGGTGTGCCGTGTGGAGGGTACCATAAAATCCGATGATCAAAGAAAGTGAAAGCTGCATGCAATGCAGAGGGGAATTTCTGTTCCAAGGTGGGTTTGGTAAAACAACGGAGGGGAAAGCCAATGCAGAATTGCCCAACGGGTTAGAAGGCAGGCCTCACACCACAGGAAAGCTCTGTTGCAGATGGGTGCCCATGAGGACACACATGTGGATGCAATGCTGGGCGAGAGCATGGAAAACCATGGCCATTTCATCCAGAGGAACTGATCTCTGTCATCTGGAGGCCAGTAGTAATTCCGGGATATCTCCAGCTACCACCCGGAGGTTGACAACCCAGGCTCAGGATACCAGATCTCCCAATTAACATGTATCCTTGACCCAGTCAGGCTGATTTCATTTCCTTAGGCGCTAATTAGCTCTAGGTGACAGCTTCCCCTGGCATGCGGATCAGTGAGGACCATTTGGCCTGCACAGTTGGTCTTGGGAGCAGCGATTTCTCAGAGAAGGACCAGCAAAAAGAGAACCAAGGAGGTTTCCTGAGTGCATGTGTGGTCTCTGACTAAGAAGCCACTCCTCCGCCCAAACTTAGGGTTGCCACCTTGCAGTCTAAGCATAGGGCATAGATCCTAAAACTCACACTGAAGTGGGAGACAAGGCAACCAGGCCTCACACCTCTCCCTCAACTGTTGTATGACCTTTCTGGGCTCTTGATTGGCTATGGAGGTGAGGAAGGAAGAGCAGGGGAGGTGAGAGGAGCTCTGGTTGTTTTGTTTCTGGATTATTATTTTTTGTTTTGTTTTGTTTTAAATCTTCGGGGGAAGATTTAAAAGTCTGTGGTGGGTCGCAACTCTAAGAAAAACAAGCCATATGAGAAAGGGTCATTTACAGAAGTGGTCAGTGCATCAGTGGGAGTTGCGTCACACAAGGGCTCCCCTCAGTGTGCGGCTGAGATGGTCTCAGGAGCCAAGCTCCCCTTGCCCCACACGCCCATTTGCCAGTTATCTCTGCCCGTCTGTGACGACCCGCCCGTGTCTCTCCCCTGCAGTACGGCCTGAAGAAGAAAGAAGAGAAGGAGGCTGAGGAGAAGGCAGCCCTGGAGCAGCCGTGCGAGGGGAGCCTGACGCGCCCCAAGAAAGCCATCCCAGCAGGCTGCGGAGATGACGAGGACGAGGACGAGGAGAGCATCCTCGATACGGTGCTCAAGTACCTGCCCGGCCCACTGCAGGACATGTTCAAGAAGTAATGGCCACACCAGCCCCCAGCCCCACCCACAGTTCCCTGGTATTGCCGACTCAGCGCTTGGGCTGGGGTTCCCGAGTGGGGAGGGGGACGTTCATTTTTTTTATCCATTTGATTTTGTTTTGTTCCAAGGGGAGACCCCCCCCACATACGTCCTTGTGCCATGGGACCCCTGCCAAGCCACCCCCTTTGTCCCCAGGAGAGGCACATCAGGCATGGGATACTCTCCCCGTCTTCCCCTGCCCTCTACCCTTGCTCTACCCATCAGACCAAAACAACAACAACAACAACAACAACCACTCTCACCTGGTGTGCTCCCCGGAGCCACAGGCTGGGCACTGCCGGGAGCCTGGCTCCCCCCCTCCCATCCCCCACCTCTTAACTGTGCAACGCTGGAGTTCTGTTGTGCCAAAGGGCCAGCTGGCTGCATGGTTAGGGAAAAAAATAACCCTGAGCACAGACCGGGGCGGGGGGGGGGGGGCGGGACTCTGGGACCAAATTCACTGATGAGACCTCATGGGATACTGGAGGGGGAGGGGAGCCTGGGCTCTGCACAATGACCCATGCGCCCCCACGCCCATTCCACACAGCCCCATGCTGACTGCCAGGGAGGGATTGCGTGTCCCCCCACCCCACCCCCCTCCACGCTCCTGTTCCCGCCTATAGCTCCTTGGGGCAAGGCCAGCCCCCACACATTCCGTCCCTGACCAAGGGAACGACCAATTGGAGCGATCCTTCCCCCCCCCATCCCTAACTTCCAAGGGCTGTTGGCATATTGGATTGTCTGTCTCATGCTTGGGGAGGGGAACTCATTACCTGAGGAATCACACCTCAGACGCTGATGCAGATCCACATGGGCACGGAGGAGAGCGCAGAAGCTCTGCTGCCTGAAACCATTTCCAGCCCACACACATGTTCGCGGAAACACACTCATACTTCCACGGCCACGCTAGTGCTGGTGAAAGGGCCCAAAGGCCAAGTTCAGTCCTTTGGCCTGACCTCGTGATCCATGGGGGGGGGGGGGTGAAGCCTTGGGTTCAAGATCACTCGGCTCCCTCGTGGATGCAGGGAAGGAGAAGATCCTGTCATCGTGGCTGTCTCTGCCACCTGTCTTTAGTCCAGTTCATCCTTTTACTTTCCAGCTGCCCTGGTGTTTGATCCCTAAGTGTTTTGTGGCAGCTGCAGGCAAAGGTTACAGAGTAGGAGGGACAGAGGAAGTGCTCAGAGTCCTCAGCTACGCCTTCGGATAAGGTGATTATTCTGGAGACTGGTAAACTCAAGGGAGAGGGGTCGTCTATACCCTGACGCAGTGAGTGGGGGAGGGAAAGACATCCCTCCATTTCCAGGCTGGGAGAAGCGAGCTGTATTTATACCGATGGGAATCCAGAAGATGGCCTTCCACGGAAGGGGCTGAGGAAGTGCGAAGGAGGATCTGGGGGGGGGGACTCTGAGGCAGATCAGTGATACTGTGAGAGCAAACAGTGCCTGCTGGCTCAGTCTCTTGGGGCTGAGAGGCTCAGCCACCGATCCTAGCCAAACGAAGGGCTCTGCATCACACCCAGTAGTAGTCTTTGTGGCATCTTGGCCTCAGGAACCCTGCCACAGGCCCTCACAGAGGCAGACCCAGCCATGGGGTTGCTTCACGCATATTCAGATACCTGCATAACAGTTTGGTGTGCAAGCTATAGGGTGCCTCCGCATCACACCCAATCAGGGTCACACAAAGACAGACAGAAATCCTGTCTGAGCTGCTGTGGCTCACGTGACATAACCAGCGCTTTCCTTTTCACGCTGCCCAATTTCCCCTTTAGGTGAAGAGATGCCAAGGAACCTCCAAAACTTGCTGATTCAAGGTCCCACATACCTTGGGGGGAGACCCTTCCAATCTCCCACCTCTACAGCCCAGTCCCGCCCAGAGGTGTGGTGATCTACAACCCCTCCCCCAGCTCACACCCAGCTCTTCTGCTGTGCTGTTGTTGGATTCACTCCCTGCCTGCTACTCCCCATCCTTTCCCCAGAGGCACACAATTAGGCAAAATGGGTTAGCTAGAAGGTGAGGGGGAGTCTTGCTACTGTTTCGCCTGTACCCTTCCTTAGGCTTCTAGTCCTTAGCTACCACTGGAATGAAGGTTGGGATCAGCCTGCCTTGGGGGATTTCTGTGGGTCTCATTCTTTTGCATGCCTTTGTTTGAGAGGGCAGGTTCCCACTGTTCCCCAAGGTTTCCTGGTGCCCAAGGAGTTTCGCGCCAAGGTTGAGTTTGACATTGGGAGACACCTCCCTGCATCTCAGTGTCCCTCCTTCCTTTCTTCCTTCCTTCCCTAATAGTTAAAGCCATATCAGTTAGACTGCAATACTATCAACACTAAAAACTC
Organism: Gekko japonicus; assembly: GCF_001447785.1. NCBI lineage: Eukaryota > Metazoa > Chordata > Lepidosauria > Squamata > Gekkonidae > Gekko > Gekko japonicus. The sequence goes on from NW_015165250.1 coordinate 931,903, forward strand.
CGCGGGCCACGCTCTCTCATCTTGTATAAAGGAGCGCCCCGGGGACGGGGGTCCCCCTCCCGCCCCCTTGCCCGCTCGTCCGTGTCTCTGGCCATCTGCCACGTGGCCCATGTGTGTTTTTTGCATTGGTGTCTCTGTAACAGGGTAAATCACCCCAACGCCTCCCATCTGTCTCATCGTCTCTGCTAGTCACTCACGAGATGGTCACCGTATGGCCCCATGGAGCTCAGGGCTAAGGGGCAGAGGGCCTCCAAGAGAGTGAAGAGAGAGAACCAGGCTGGAGCGGTGGCAAAGGGCCAGTCCATTGGTGTTTTGTTTTCATTTGTTGACCCGGCATTTGCTTTGACCAGTCGCTTGTGTGCAATCATCCCACAGGGCAAAGAGTGTGATTGTAGTGTGGAGTGACTGGCCAGCAGGGCTTCCAGAAGAGGCATGCTGGTTGCAGGCAGATGGGGGCTGTGTGCCCAGAGGACACGACCCTGCCTGGGTTCACTCATGTCCATTGTCTACTTGACCTTCGTGGCTGAATATTGCAAACTGCAATAACTCCACCTCACATGGGGCAAAGGGCTGATGCTGGAGCCAGCTTCCCACCATGGAGTGGTGCTGCTGATGCTCTCAGTTTATATTTCTACAACAACACCCACAGGTTGGTGTTCCGGACCCACAGAGTGGGCCGACGGGGCTGCTAGTGAGCCCTTGTACCCACACACACACACACACACACACTGCCCACAAGACTTCCGCTACCCTCAAGGGCCTATCCCAGGCAAGAGCTGAAGGCAAAAACTGGCTGTATTGGAGGGATTTGGGATAGCGGGGCCTACAGCAGAGCAGAATAATTAAACCACCCTGTGGGAATCTCAGTGGAGCCATTGTGGGACCCTTCTCATATTGCCTTTGCAGCATAGGAAGTGCGGCCGTGCAGCTCTTCCTTGCGCCACTGAGGTAACTCCAGAAGCCCCAGGCACAAGCGACTGTGCTCATACTGCTGCTCCTCCCTCCGCCAGCATCACTCCTCCTCAAAGCTGGAGCGTTGATGGCTTTAGGGAGCAGCCGCTGTGTGTCAGCCTGGCAAAAGTCCCCTGTCAAGTGCTTCATAGCCAACCACTGCTAGGAACTTGATGAGAAGTAGCTTCCAATCTGAAGTGCTCCTGTTCTTCATTTTGCGTGTGAGAGAGAGAGTGATGGAGAGCGAGAGGGTAAACCGTGGAGGGTTATTACCAGTCCTCCTCCCTCATTGCATATAACCTGCATCTTTTGAGATTCCCCAATTCTCCACTTTGTCTTTATACATTTCTGGGCCAAGAACCACTACTAGAGGTGTGCTTTGGTCTGCGCAATTGTGTTTACGCCTGTGGTTGTGTATGAATGGGCGTTTACATTACTGCATGAATGACAATAAAGGTGTGTGTGTGTGTGTTTGTCTGATTTTGTAGGAAGAATTGCTGACCTTCTTTATGGCTCTGTGAGCACGTGAATATGTAAGTAAGCCAGGGAAGTCAACAGCATGGATATGGATGTAGCAGTATATATGGGGGGGGGGATGAGTGAGTTTGCATAAAACCGGAGGAAATGTTTGAGTCATCTCTGCCCATTCATCTATCATTCTCAGTGTCTCCAAGTGTACATGTGCACCATTTGTTTTCAAATGGCTTCCAGAGCAGGGCATTCCACGGGGACTCAGCGCTGGCAAAGAGCTGATCCCAGCCACCAGATGCTTCTCTGTCCCCATTCTCCAAACTGATGGAGAGCACTGCGGGAGGGGCCCTGCTTCATGACCCTGTGCATGGATTCCCCCTTGCTTGCTTGCCTATCACTAGTCTGTATGGGGGAGCCTGCTTCTACCCCGTACACTCACCTGTCATATTGTGTGAACCATCCCGCATTGCTTGTGCCATCTGTTTTCTACAGTCATCCTGTCTAATTGGCTAGTCCTCCTCCCACCTGCACCTGGGAGGGGCATCTATCACAGAGATGGGGTTAAATGGGATCCTGAAAGGAAAGGAAGTGCAGTCACCACACTCTGGGGGAGCCCTTCAGGTTAAAGCTAAAGGGGCACCTCTGTCATCCCACTAGAGAGCTGAACTGCCAAGCCAGGGAGTGCGCCACTTGTGAGCCATTGCCCTTGCACCCTGCAGCCTGACTTTGACTGGGGGGGGTGAGCAGGGAGTGGGACTTCCCCTCTCCTTTCCTCTGTGGGGTGGAGGATGCAGGCAAAAGGGAGGGGGCAATGAAGATGTGAGGGGCTCCATCTGTCCACCCTATGGTGACCATCCTGCTCAAACTAGTCTTTGAAGAAATAATAAAATAAAGGAATTTGTACATTGCCCTGTGTCCAGTGTCTCTGGCCGTGAACGTGGGAGAAGGGATCAGAGTGGTGGCAGCGAAAGAGTGAGAGAGGAGTAACATCACATCTTGAAAGAGCTCTGCAGCTGAGGCTTCCTCTGCAGCAAATAGCCAGGGGGGAGCAAAAGAAGGAACTGTGGTGTGCCAGACGGATTTCAAGGTGAAGTATGCTCGAAGCCCCATGAAAGAGAAGTGCTGCTAAAAAACAATTCATGCTTGGAGAAGGCCTCCCAGGAGAAGCTATACCCACTGAGTTGATTCCTCACCAGCCTGTGTTTAAGTTTCTCACTCATACCAGTGGTGAAGCATTCCAATATGTCCTCTTTATTCTGTCTTGCAGCCCAGTAGGTGTCATGGCCACTTTCAGCATCTCCTTAGTTAAAAGCTTTAGCTAGTGCCAGTTTGCTTCAGCAACTGGAAGAGTGCCTTGTCTTCTTCTGTGGTCCTCTCTCCTGGAATCTACAGGATGAGAGAATCCATAACTAGAGACCTGGTGGGGTGGGGTGTGGACTAAACCATCTCATAGACCAGATGCTGCCCATCAGCTATTAGACACTTCTACATTAGAACATCATTGATGTTCTTTCTTTTTTTCCCTTTTTTTGGTATTTTGTGTGTGGGTGTGCACGTGCGCACTTGTGAGCCTGGAAGTCATTGTGACTTCTGGTGACCCCTAGTGGGGCTAGGACATTTCAGAGAGATGGTTTTGATGTTGCCTGCCTCTGCGTCCCAGCCCTGGTATTCCTTGGATGTCACCTTTTCAAGTACTTGCCAGGGTCGGCCCTGCTTAGCTTCCGAGATCTGATCTGATCAGGCTCACCTGGGCTATCCAGGTCAAGGTATCATTGATGTTCCTTGATTATATATCAGGAGTTGCAGAAACCCTTAGCTGTTGGGTGTGTTCTTAGCTGTTGGGTGAGTTCTTAGCTGTTGGGTGATTTAAGGACCTGTTTCTAGCATATGAGTAAGAACAGCCATTTGTTCTCTGTGGCAGATCTCAGAGACAGGATTAAAAGGCCATTTCTGTAGGCGAAACCTGAGGGAGGGCACATGCTATATTGGCCAATGGTATGTCACTCCTAGAATAGTATCCCCTTATGCTTGAATACAGCATGGATTCCTCTTGCAAGAGGCATAAATGGAGAAGCCATTTATGAGGGAAAGGGTTACAGAAGCAAAATATTACAGCAAACGTTTGCAGCAACTGCCATGTGCATGAGTCAAAAGGACAGAGACAAGCCCCTGTCAAGCTCTGAGCCAGACTCCTGCTGTGCCCTACAGAGCTGCCCAAATGCAAAGGGATGCCAGAACCTTTTGCCAACTATATCATCGGAGGTTGCTAACCCATGAGGCAAGGAGCCAAAAGGAGCCCACAAGCTTGTCAGCTCAGTTACAGGCTCACTGCTATTGCCTACTGGGTGACCTTGGGCAAGTTTATACCTCCTTCCATGTCTCACTCCTCCTTCTACAAAGCATGGCAGAATGTGCTACTGTAGCTCGTAATCAGAGACTAGAACATCTTCTGGTCTGGTGAGGTGGATCAAAAGTTAGCTATGCATTCAGCGCCTAGGTCAAGTCTGACAGAAGATTAGCACTACTGACAGCAAAGGCCATACCAATCTTTTGTGCTTGCATGAGTTCATTAGTTTTTTGGACCTGTATATATTGACCTGGAAGCCACCACCCAGCCACCTCAGGTCACACATTCATTAACTCAACCAGGGCTTTTTTTGTAGAAAAAGCCCAGCAGGAACTCATTAGCATAATAGACCACACCCAACAGCAGAAACTCATTAGCATATTAGGCCACACCCCTGACAGCACAGCTCATTGGCATATTAGGCCACTCCCCCATGTTACCAGAAGTGTGCTCATCCAGCCACACCCACCTTTTGCTTCTTATTCTGTTTACCTTCTTTGTTGTCCAAACCCAGGGCTTTTTTGTAGCAGGAACTCCTTTGCATGTTAGGCCACACACCCCTAATGTAGCCAGTCCTAATGAGTTTCTGCTGTTGGGTGTGGCCTATTATGCTAATGAGTTCCTGCTGGGTATGGCCAACTTGGAAGCCAGACGGAACTCCGTTCCTGTGCGTTCCTGCCCCCAAATAGCCCTGAACTCAACACATGGATGCCAGCTTCAAGACTGGTCGTAGGCCCTGTTGTAAACAAAAGGTTTGGTGGGAAACATTTCCTGGCCCATAGCTACAGTGGGGCTACTGGGGGCTTTGCCCCCTGCCTTAAAGGGACAGCCCCACAAGATTTCCCTCCTCCCTCCACTCAAAGTGAAGTTTGCCATGCCACCGCCAGCGCAGGAGCTCAAGAAGCTGGCAGGCAGGGAAAAGAGATGGGAAAAACAGCCTCTTGCTGGCAGAGTCTTCTCCCTGCTCGCTAGCAGGAAGAAGACTCAGTGGCTGGCAGTGGAGGCCACACAGCCACGCCCTCTCTTCCCCTGCCAGCTAGCTGAGCAGAGAGGGGGTTTAAACTTTAAATCCCCTCTGTGGAGCTGCACCGCAGTGACAGCACGATTTCTCCATTGGATACAATATTTATTTATATGCTTTTAGCCTATTTTTCTCCTGAAAGATGGAGCCCAGTAGTGAGTGGTTGCCTGCACTTGGTGTGGCCTAAAGTTACTTCCAGTATCCAGTATACATTACTAAGTTCAACGTTTCCAGTATCCAGTATACATTACTAAGTTCAACGTAAAAGGCTGCTGCCATGCATTTCTTTCACTGATTCCTCAAAGTGCCCAAGGAGAGACAAAGAGGCCCTATGAATGCTGAAGTAGGGTTACCAGGCATCCTCTTTTCAGAGGACATGCCCTCTTCTTTTGGTGTTCATCTTCTTTTGGGCTCTTTTTAAAAAACTGATGAAAATATCCTCTTTTGGGGTTGGAAGGTTAGGAGTATTCCTAGTTAGTAGCAATGATCAGATCAGTAAGGGTATTTAAAATGAGATTTGTCATAGTGGTCACTTGTTTGAAGTAGTCAGTCAGGAAATATGTCCACTTTTTTGCTTTTCAAAATATGGTAACCCTATCTGAAGGCATATCTACACTGTAGATTTAACAGTCATTCCCTGGGAATTGTAGTTCTGTGAAGGAGAACCTTCATAACCCTTCCCAGCACCCTTACCATAGAAGAAGCTACATTCAGGTGGGTAGCTAGCCACGTTGGTCTGAAGCAGCAGAACAAAGTTTGAGCCCAGTGGCACCTTTAAGACCAACAAAGTTTAATTCTGGGTATAAGCTTTTGTGTGCCTGCACACTTCAACTGATACATGAAAGTACTGAAGAAGTGTGCATGCACATGAAGGCTTATACCCAGAATTAAACTTTATTGGTCTTATTAAAGTTGCCATTGGACTCAGACTTTGTTCCATAGGAGAAGCTGTGACAGTTTAACTGTTGTAACACTGTCTTGCAAATATGCCCTGAAAAGGGGTGGGGGGGCAGAAACAAACATTCTTTACAGAATACTTGAAATTCTGCCTTTCAAATGTTTCATACAAAGTAAAACTTTGATTTTAAAATGGCATAATTCTGCTGGAGAGGCTGGTTGAGACCTTAATCTGAGGACTATGTATGTGGACCTGGGGTAGGGAGTGGGAGTGACTGGGCAGCGATAACAGTAGATATGCCAAGACAGGTAGACCATTAAGCAAATATCGGTATACATTAAAAATGGGCATGGGAGGGCAGCAAATAGACAAATACAGCCTTCATTTCCAACCATTCTAACCATAACTTTTCATTTATCCTCAGCATTAGGCAGTGGTCAGTTTTAAATCTGCATTTATTTTAATGAATTTGTGTGTACAGATCAAAACATGAAATGCTTGGGGTTTTTTCTCTTACTGAAGTGACATTCTTACAGTGGGAAAAAGCCATGAGCCATGAGAGTGCAATTAAATCTCTTGTGTTATACAGCAACAAACCTCCAAGTACCATCTACTGGGGACAAACCACAGAAGAGAGCTGTTTCCATCATGCTGTGCACCTAGGTGGCCATTGTTGGGAACACAGAACTGGAGGGCCTTTGCCTTGCTCTGGCAAGGGAATTCTCTAATGTACTTAATGAGAGATGGGCGTATCTGTACCATGTATCCATGTCCAGAAGCTGCATCTCTCTGATATCTCAGTTCTGTCCTTAGATGGATCTTTGATATGATCCAGCAGGGGTCATTTCCTGCAGGAGCGCACAGGAGCGGAGCTCCAGTAGTAAAGAGCCCAGGGGACGGGCACATGCAACAAGCCCCGCCCCCTTCTCCCAGCAGCCCCGGACCACGAGGAGCACAAGGATCTGGGGGTCCCCCCCCAATAGCTAGCAACCCAAAACAGTCCGATGGAGCCTGAGCGGTGGGTGTTGCCTTCTGACACACTTCCGGTGATGTCAGGGGGTGTGGCATACGCAAATAAGTTATGGTAATGAGATATGCTAATGAGCTCCTGCACCTCTTTTTCTACAAAATAACCCCTGTGATCCAGCAATGGGGGGAAGGGCAAAAGAACTGAGAGAGGGGTGGGAGAGAGGGGGGGTGGGATCTGAAACAAAATGGGATCTGAAAACAGTACACTGGAAGAAGTCAGAACCTGGAGCTGGAGTGAAAGGGCATTACTAGAGGGGGGGGGAAGCTTTGCAGGGGGAAGCTTTGCAGAAGCTTTTCTCACTCCTAAACTGTATGACACTGGGAGTGGCACTTTAGCTCATCCCCAGAACTGATCATTTGAACTAGTGTCAGCCACGTTCATAAGACAGTTCCACAGTGCAGTCAAACAGCTTGTGCTTGTTCCAAATATACAGCAGGTACCCACGTCACTTGCGCCGCCACCCCAAGTTATCTGTAAGATTCTGGGAAGTAAAGAAATAAATCTAGGGAACATGCTTGGATCTCCCAAGGTCATAATCTTCATGTGACTGGTGGAATTGTAATAAGGCCATTCAGGACTGATTCACACAAGCACTTTCACTGCTAGATCAGCTGATGACACCTAGCAAAGGTGAGCACTGTCTCCGTCGACAAGTGTTGTATAAGTTAACATGAAGTGATATGGATATGAATCTTTAAAAGCCAATTCACACATGCCAGGCATCATGCCACTAGAATCAACCATATATAATCACATTACAGTCAGAATAGAATTAAATGTGAAATACACATGAATCCCAGCACAGATGCTAAACTAAATACTTAATGGGAATATGGACCATCATCCAAGTAGAATTGGGAGTTAAAAGTTCATGGACCAAGCAACGTCTTCTAAATTATCAGTAATCATACCAAATATGTGGACCAAAAAGACATATATAGTGACATAGAATAACATATGGGCGGCATTGTAGCCCTTTTTAATATCATCATCATGTTTTCTTCATCACTGTTTGTCTCTAGTAGTTTATGTATATATTAAACATTTCTTGTTGAGAATAGTTTGAAAATACACATATGATTGCTTACACCAATGCTCTATCATCAGCTATAGCCTGTTGCCCAGGTTAGTCAGATCTTGGATGCTAAGCAGAGTCAGCCCTGGTTAGTATTTGGATGGGAGACCACCAAGGAAGTCCAGGGTTGTGGTGCAGAGGCAGGCAAGGGCAAAACCGCCTCTCTTGCCTTGAAGAAGAAGAAGAAGAGATTGGATTTATACCCCGCCCTTCACTTGGAGTCTCAGAGCGGCTTACAAGCTCCTTTCCTTTCCCCTCCCCACAACAGACACCCTGTGAGGTGGGTGGGGCTGAGAGAGCTCTGACAGAAACTGCTCTTTTTCAAGGACAGCTGTGCCAGAGCTTGTGACTGACCCAAGGTCACATCAGCAGGTGCAAGTGGAGGAGTGGGGAACCAAACCTGGTTCTCCCAGATTAGAGTCCACACACTTAACCACTACACCAAACTGGCTCTCAAAAACCCTACAGAGTCACCATAAGTCAGTTGCCACTTGATGGCAATGAATAAATAAATACATAAATATTATAAATTAGTATGAAAGGTAAATATTTGTGGGGATCTTATTTTTGTTTATTCATTTTTGGGATTACAGCCCCCCCCCCTTCTCCCTTTTGGTCAGTTAAAATACGCCAGATTGTTTATCCCAAGGAGACCTTCAGAAGGATACAGTTAACTCAAGAGAAGAGTCGTTATTTCCCTTTTAGCCTCCCAGGCTTTGTGGCTTAGATGCTCAGGGCCTTTTTGGCTGAGTCATCCACATATCTGTGGAGCTGGATGGCTCTTGGGCTGGGAGATGAGTGATACCAACTCTGTTTTTCCCTCGTGTATTTGTTAGCTTGTAAAGGACACGTCTCTGAGCATGTACAGAATGCAGACCTGATTATTGTGAACTTCTATATGAATTCTAGCATGTAAGGCATTTCTCCACAAAAACAAATATGATAACCAACATAAAAATGGGGGGATCAGATTTGAAAGGGCAAAAAGCAAGCTCATAGAGTAGATGGCACCTGTTGAGAGAGCTCAGGATCGGGCCTTCTGCTGTGTGTCCAATTAGGTGCTCTTCCTGCAAAGATCCTGAAATCGCCTTCCAATGTAGGTAACTGAAGAGATGAGTTTAGAAACTTGATGCAAGAGCCTGAGAGCCAAACAAACCATGAGGCATCCTTGTGGCCATTGCCCCTGCAAAGACATTTTAAAGTGCCCCCCCCCGTGCAATGCTCTTGTTTCCCCTCCCCTGGGCTTTTTCAAGTGCCAAAATAGCCATGCGAGGGCAGCACGCAGACACTGTCACTTTTAGTTTGGCCCTGAGAAAAAACTGCTCGTGACTGACACTGTACTGAAAGACTTCCCATCTGGAATCCATATTGCAGAGCTTCAGTGCCTTGTTTAGCTCTGTTCTGCATGGAGAGGGAAACTAACCGAAGCCTGTTCTTGTACACCCTTGTTCTTCTCACAGTAGTACTTAATAGTGAAATCCACTGAATAGAGATGAGTAGGATTCTGAGTGGTGTTTTACTTCAGGAAAATGCTTCTAAGAAGCAGAACTTCCACCATCCTCGGCAACTTTCCCTTCTGACCAGGCAGTAGCAGATCTAGGCATGCCTGTTAGTTTATAAGGGGGACACATTTCCCTCCTCTGCTCTTCAGTCTTTTCAAACCTCTCACGCTTCTCCTTTCAGTTCCCATGGAAATCCCAAAGGGAAGCAACTGTCTAAATAAATTTAAAGGGGAGGGAGTGACACCCCCATGCTCTTTGGCTGCTACTGAGCTGAGTGGCCCCTACAGTGCCGGCAGACCTACCAGGGCTTGGCTGTGCTTGCTCTTGGCTGCCAGTGGCTTTTCAGGCTGTGGTCTGCCAGAAACGTACAGAGAAAGTTAAAGATCCAGCCTGCCCCTGATTAGAGTCCATTTCATCCAAGGCATCTGATGAAACCGGCTCAAGTCCAAGAAAGCTGAAATAGTCATAAATCTGTCAGCCTTTAAGGTAGCCGCCCAACTCCTTGTCGGTGTGGAATAATAAACTAACATGGCTACGGTCTTTCAAATCCCGGAATGCAGCATTCTTTTTGGGACAGGAAAAGAAAGATAACCCACAGAGGGAGGGAAAAGGAGATTATAAATCCCCTGAACACAAGGAAGAAACTCTCTTCTCCATCTTGCCATCTCACTGGGAGCTGTCACACCAGAGCTCCATTGCAATGGCAGCCGTGACCATCTGTTGCTCAGCAAAGGGGGGGGAAACCCCACACTATGAAAGTAAGGAAACTAAGATTGTTTCCAAAACTTCCAGCTTCAAGGATCAATAGTCTGTCCTAATTTTCCAGAATTTAGTGTATGTAAAGAGTTAAGGGCAGAAGACTGTGGTTTATCGCCTTCTCTTTTGTCCTTGCTCAATCTACTACATCTGCTTAAGAAGTGTGCATTTTTATTTCTTCATTAAAATTATTTATATTTCGAGTGTGGTTTGTTTGATCTCTGTGGCCCTGTTAAGTCCTATTTGTCAAGGAGCAGTAGGTAACTGTAGACCCCATTCATCCCCAGAGTGTGCAAGTGAGAGCGCTAGACCCCGCAGTAGCTAGTGCGAGCGAAGTGGGAGATACAATAATGTTCCAGAACCCCAAGTGGGAGATGCAGCTAGGGGGATGGAGCCTTTAAGGTGCAATGTAGCAGATGAGGCCTTGGTTCAGACCTCTCAGGCAGGCATTTCCCCAAATTCATGGTCTGTGGTGGCAGCAGAAGTTTACCTGAAGAGAAAGAATGAACCAGAAGTAGAGGAAGAAGAACTGGACAGGGCGGGCAAGCCAGGAAGATAGAGTAACTTTTTCACTCCCATGTGTGCAGCAATGGGGACTGTGAGTCCCATTAATCTATGGCCTTCTATTCAAAAACCAATAAAAGTTATTTTTAAAGGTTTATGAACAGTTGGAGTCACAGTTCAATAAATTCTTTTATGTTAAAAAAACTTTTGGGGGGGGAAATGCTACTTCATGTACGCATGAACAGTTCCTTCAGTTTAACAAACTGTCAACATGTATAAACTCCTGTTCCTATTGTCAGAGAATTTAAACAAGAAGAGGAAGAAGCACATTTTGGGGAAATCTATATGATTACCCAGGACTATTTTTTCCCCTTGTAATTGCTAACAGAGCAGAATTCTCTCTCAGGCTACCTCGGTACAGCAGGAAAGAGAAAAGCTGTTTCGTGAATCCATTCTAGAAATCAAAGCTGAAAAGATTTCTGGGAAGTGAGGACATTATTTCCCTGAACTTGTCACATGCAGAACAATAAATAAACCACCCATTCCCTAACAATGGCTACTGAACTAGGCTGCCCCCACTAGATAATGTTACATTTTTAGCTTGACCTCCTTCCATACTCCTCACAGCAGCTTCTCCATTCTCTCGTCACAACTGCCCTGCAAGGTAGGTAAGGCTGAAAGAAAAAATGTTGGTGGGTACGATGCAGTTTATCTTCAAACAGAATGAAAGAAGTATTGTATAGCCTCATGAGGCCGTGCAAGGGGGGGGGGAAGGTCTCAGGCGGCAGCAAAAGTTACTCTGGACTATCCTCACGGATTTCTCAGAATATCATCCTCCTTGCAGCTAATTATGCTCCTGTGCAAGAAGAAATGTGCAAAGCAAATGTGCAACAGCAAAGCCCATCCACTTGCATATTGCCTGCCAACCAATGCCAGTTCCAGGTTTCAGCAGGCCCCAGGCAGACTGCCCAGGGGCCCCCACCTTCGTTTGCTTGCCATTGTGTCCCCCATTCACACCTCCCTGCGGTCTCCTCCCCCATCGCCTAGCCATCCATCATTCCCCCACACACTTGCTCAGTTTCCAGTCCTCCCAGTGAGTGTTTTGCACACCCTTCTCCCTGACCGTGCTGGACAGTGGGTGCAGGTGGGGATATGGGGAGGGCAGCAGGGGAAGTAAGCAGGTGGGCCCCACCAGAAGACTTGGGCCTTGACAGCTGCCCCACCTCAGGGTATGCGGGCGCGGGCGCTGCTACAAATGTAACTAGCACCATTTGCTTTGGTTTTCATGAACACAGCTGAGGAAAATCAGCTCATACGTCAGGGGCTGGAAAGAGGAGGCAAAAGCACAGCATGCCTGAACTTGGCAGGGAGCTGGTATTTGTCTCTCTCACTTTCCTGAGGGCAGCACTGTGGCTGGGGGGAAACAAAGGGAGCTGATTGCTGTGAGGGCTCAGGCGGCAGAGTGAGAGAAGATAATAGCAGCTCTTTGGGCTTGGAGGGTTCGGCCCTACTTGGAATAGAATTAAGTAATGGCTATGATTAGTGCCATGGAGGATAATGGAGACGTGCTGCCTGCTGAGAAGCTGAGCAGGCCCCCTGGTCACAGCCTGAACACAGCATCCTGGTGCTTCTCCCCATATGTCCCCACCCCGTCTTCATCTGGTCACCACCACTCTTCTGCTGGCTCTCTTATGCCACAAGCCAGCTCTGAGTTGAGAAATATCTGGAGATTTGGGGGGTGGAGCCTGAGAAGGGAGGGGTTTGGGGAGGGGAGGGACTTCAGCGGGATATAATGTCACAGAGCCCACCTTCCAAAGTGGCCATTTTCATCAGGTGAACTTATCTCTGTCGCCCGGAGTTCAGTTGTAATCCTAGGAGACCTCCAGCCACCACCTGGAGGTTGGCAACCCTATGGTGACAAGCCTCTTCCCAGCAGAACCAGAGGCAGAAATTCCAGTGAGTGCATCCCATTTCTTATCTCCTTGGACACCTCTGCCCTGCTTCATTTTCCATGAGTAAAACAGAATGTGGATGGAGGGGGTAAGGACAGAGGCAGACTACAGTTTTAACAGAGAGTTAAAGTAGTTTGAAAGAGGCATATCTTCTACATTGCCTCTGGTCAAACAGGTTGACATGGGTTTATCTGTTTACCAGGGGCAAAGCTGGGATTTCTGTACACACCATGAGCAGTGGTCCCTCTTTTCCAACTGCCTCCAGTTCTCTGAAAAGCTATCATGTTTCTCTAACCTTAGTTATTCATCACTGAATGCCGAATGCAAAAAACTCTTATCCTATCTTGGAAATGTATGGCTTTACAAGGCAGGGAAGGCCTTCTGAGGGCCCAGTCACACGAGCGGGATGATCCACTGCCGAAGGGAGGCAAATTAGAGCCGGAGCAAAAAGAACTGTGGGAGCACAATCCGACATGCCCCCATGGCTCCGTGCTCCGGCAGCCGATCACACGTTGTGCAGCAAACCAGCAGTAGCACGGTTGTGCGCATGTGTGGGATGGGGAACGGCACTGGCTGTGATGGGCTACCAGCGCTTTCCCGACCAGATGCCTGGAGTTGCCGCACATCATCCGGAAGGTAGTGCTCTTTTGCTAGTACCATTTAAATGCACATTTTTGGGCCGAAGGGACAGATCGGGGATGGGTGTGTGACGCTTCCCAGATGTTGGGGTGTGATCGCGCCTGCTTGATGTGCCCCCGATCCGTCCCTCTTGCGGGGTAAATCCTCCCATATGACCAGGGCCCTACTTAAGATGAGCCTAAATGTTTCTTGATGATCGAAGATAACTTAGTTTGCTCTCCAACATACCTGTACAGACCATCTGAGCACAGAAGTATTTGTTCAGAGGGAAATGCTTTATGGAAGAACAGCAGTATGGGTATCAGTTATGGGAATGTGGAAATAAATTAGTCCTCATTTTAAAACAACTACTGTATGGGGTTGGATCCAAACAATCCTCAAAGGATTGTGGGTTGGTTTTTTGTTTTTTTTTGCCTTCTGCTTGCCGTGCCCCTGCACCTGCTTTTGAGAACGAGGGTCCCACAGGAATGGGGTGGGACTTAGGGTTGCTGGGGGAGGGGAGGGAGAAAAATCAGTTTAAAAGTCACTACTGTTTCCCCAGCAGAAGTGCCCTCTGCTCCCAGAAAGAAAACTTTGGATCGACCCAAAGCAAGGAGACATTTTTATTACAGGTCACCTGTACAGCAACTTTCAGTTTCATGGTGTGTGTAACTGGGAGATGGAACAGGAGCCGCTACACAAAACAGGAATATCGTTCTATTTCCAGGGTAATCTCTTACTTGTGAAAAGCACCAGCTTAGAAGGTTTCAATTAAAAAAAATTAGATTCATGGAGGATTATGTATCAATGAGCATTAGCTATGTTTGACAAGAAGAAGAAGAAGAAGAAGAAGAAGAAGAAGAAGAAGAAGAAGAAGAAGAAGAAGAAGAAGAAGAAGAAGAAGAAGAAGAAGAAGAAGAGGAGGAGGAGGA
>NW_015165250.1:945999-974008 GCF_001447785.1 Gekko japonicus
AAGAAGAAGAAGAAGAAGAAGAAGAGGAGGAGGAGATTGGATTTATACCCCACCCTTCACTTGGAGTTTCAGAGCGGCTTACAATCTCCTTTTTCTTTCCCTTCCCCTCCCCACAACAGACACCCTGTGAGGTGGGTGGGGCTGAGAGAACTCTGACACAAACTGCTCTTTTTCAAGGACAGCTGTGCCAGAGCTTGTGACTGACCCAAGGTCACATCAGCAGGTGCAAGTGGAGGAGTGGGGAATCAAACCCGGTTCTCCCAGATTAGAGTCCGCACACTTAACCACTGCACCAAACTAAATGTAACCTCGTGCTCCAAGGCAGCATAACTCTCCTAGCAGATGTGGGGACAAACACCAGAGGAGAGCAATTGTCTTCACAGCCTACTTGGGGACTTTCAAGGGGCATCTGGCTAGCCAGTGCTGGAAATGGGTTGCAGAACTAGTAAAAACCTTGGATTGCTCCAAGAGGGTTCTGCTTAGATTCTTATTGCTTCATGTATATTTGTCACCATTCCTAAAGCTGCACCTGTCTTTCCTCCCTCACCCTGAGCCCTGCATTTGGACCTGGGCAAAGCCAGCTAAACAAGGAAGCCTCATCCAAAACAAAAATGGACAGCTTTTTTAAGCTTCATGTGGTAAGAAAAGCATTATTTGTGGTATGGATGAGTTATAAAAAATATTTTTGTGATGTAAGACCATTGTGGATTGTACCAGTGGAAGTGTTAACATCTTACTCAAGACATAGAGATAAAGATTGGTTGCCATATAAAGATCTAATTTAAAAAGTGGGAACAGAATGGGTAATGAAAAAGCAGAATGAAATTGAATATGAATATGAATGGCTGAAATATATGCAGATTTTTGATCTTTTTAGATCAGATAAAAGGAAATATGGTTTTAGAGAGGAAAAAAACGAGATGGAAAAGGTTTGGGAGAGTGGAGGGGGAAAAAATATCTCTAAAATGTATAAAGTGTTACTGAAATGGTATACTGAAGATGAGACCGTAAAAGGGCAAATGATAAAATGGGCGATAAATATGAATAAGGAAGTGTCTATTGAAACCTGGGAATATTTGTGGAAAAATTCTATTAAGATATCGCCCTGTACCAATGTTAGAGAGAATTGTTATAAAATGATGTATAGGTGGTACATGACCCCGAAAAAAATTGCAAATATGAACCAGAATATGTCAAATAAGTGTTGGAAATGCAAGAGCCATGAAGGCTCATTTTATCATATGTGGTGGACTTGTGAGAAAGCAGTTGACTTTTGGACAAAAGTCCACAAAGAAATGCAAAAAATTCTGAAATGCTCTTTTAAAAAGGCACCGGAAATTCTGCTTTTGGGACTGAAAATGGAAGAAGTCAATACAACTAAAAAGACTTTATTCTGGTACTTAATCACAACAGCGAGAATGATTTATGCACAATTTTGGAAAACAGAGAAAGTGCCAGAAATTGAAGACTGGATACAAAAAGTTCTGTTCATGGCAGAGATGGACAAAATTACGAAGAAGTTGAACAATAAAGAAGACGACGTGTTTTTTCAAGAATGGAGTGACTTTAAAATATATCTGGAAAAGAACTGGGATGTGAAACAAAACTTAATATGTTTAGATCAATATTAAGTCAAATGATGTTATCTTTAGATTGTAACGACAAGAAATTGATATAGTTGATGATATGAAGTAATTTGAAGTAGGGGGAGAAGCATTGCGGGAAGCCACCGGAGGGAGGGGAGGAACTGGGAATGGGGTAGACAATTGATAGAATGAAATGATTTAATTTCATATGTTGTATTCCTGAGAAAATAAAATTTGTTTACAAAAAAAAAAAAAACAAGGAAGCCTCATCCATTAGCCTTTACTAGCAGTTCCACTAGTCCCAGTCATCTGTTTACCCAGAGCTTTTGCTTAGAGCTCACAGCCAATGGTGCAAACCTGCCTTCAGTAATTCACTGTAAAATGCTTCCCATTAAAGTTAATTTATCGTCCATAACTATTACGTGTCTTCATCAGACCCCAGGCACCCATACGGAAGGGGTTATTGAACTCAATGGGGTTTTCTGAGCATTTTCTGAGCATACCCACCAAATTCTTAGGAAACTTCCCCCTTAAGAAGAAGAGAAGAGATTGGATTTATACCCTACCCTTCACTTGGAGTCTCAGAGGACAGTACAGGATGTCAACATTGTGGTAAGGAGACCTTTTAGAGAGAACATCATGGTTAGCCACAGTCTTTTGTACTCGTAACAATGGGACAGATTTGGACTTGCTACAGAGCTCTGTATTCGGCACCTGTTAAAAATAAAAGCAGAGAACGAGCCCTATATCAGGCTTGGAGGAAACATAGGGAGCAGTTTGACTCCTTGTTCTTGCAAGACTTAAAGTGTTTCACTAACAAAAAGAAATTGCAGAAAATTGTGGCCATTCCTGAATAATACCAGAAAGAGTTATTCTTGTCTGTGGTGGTTGATAAGCATTACTGGAGGAATCTAGTTTTATTCCCAAGGGGGTTTAGAGGGCAATGACAGTCCCTATCAAAACATGAAAAGGCAGCCTTAACAGTAAACCTTCTAGGATGGTTTCCATCCCTCCTGTATGGTAAACCGGTATAGCCGAACTAAGAATGGAAATTAGCAAATACACATGCAGAATTGTCATACATACAATTCCACATAAAGCATAAGAAGCTTTAAAAGTAACACAATGGTGCCATAACATATGAACGATACAGAGAGCATATATTAATCAAAGAGCAGGGATTATGAGAAAGATTAGAAGTGAATTTCTGAGTCACTCCACAAGGGGCCACAGAGGGTGGAGCTAAATAATGAGACATGAACAAGGCTTTCCTTTAAAAAATTATCTTTGGACACTACCCTTGAGCATTCATGATATCCAATATATAATATGGGAATGATTCAAGACAAGGAGGTAGAGGGTTTGATAAAAGGGAACTGAATGGAGAGAATAAAGGGATGCACCCTATACCAAATAAATCAAAAAGTTAATAATGGTGCACTCCCATTACCCTTCTATATGTGACACTGGTGAAGTCTTCAAAGGAAATGCACATTTGACTACACTGTCTAGACTTCTGTAACAGACTTCTGTCAGCTTCCACTACTAAATGACTTCTGTCATCTTCCACTACTAAATAAATATGAACTCTCTCTCTTCATTTCAGCAAAAGATGTTCTGAAATTTCCAAGGCTGCAATCCTATGCATAGAGGGAATACAACATGAGTTTCTGAATAAACCTAAGTAGGTTCAAACTGTTAGGATAACAATATCTTTACCTATCCATGACAAGACAGCATTTCGGCCTTTTCCAAAGAACACTTTGCTCCATCACATGCACAGATGTGAGGATGGCAGAGGAAGCAGTCCAAAGTTTTCAAGAGCAAAAGTATACTCAGCCAAGCTAGGAACACCCTAAAGATCTCCTGAATGGCATAGCTGAACCAGAAGTATGAGCCCACAGTCCAGTTCCAGCTTCTGCTTAGCTTTCTCTGTCTTAATCCCATCTGAGGACTTTGGGCTGGAGATGTGGGATTCATTGCACTATTAAGTACAGTCCTTGTCTCTGTTATCAGAGGCTTGTTTTGCCAAGTCTGATTCCAGTTCACATCCTTCTCCCTGCAATTTTACAACAAGATCCATTGGCAAAGCTTAATCTGTGCGCCAATACAGATGTCATACAAATCAAGTATTTAAATATTTTAGGGCTCCCTTAAGGAAACAAAACTGGGTATTTGGTAGGTTCTCTCCATTCTCCACAGAGAGCTGCCTTCATTTCAGAACAGTGTGGCACCAGACAGTGCCAAGTAGCACTTCCTGCAGGCTACAGCATTAGCCACTCCATAATTCATGGACTACAGTCCTTTGATCTCAACCCTTTGAAGAGGCTCCTAACAGATCTTTGTAGTGCTGCAGCTGCACTGGTAGGGAACAATCAACCCAAAGTGGGGAATGGGATTTCTAAAAAATTAGCTCAACACTAGGACTGATCAAAAACTCTAACAGAAATCTCTGTGAGGACAGCTACATGGAACACACAAACACTGTAGCAACCAAACTCACATCTGCATATGCAAGCAAATGTATTTTTGCTTACAATAGCAGGCCCTCTCCCAACCAGGTAATAGTAAAAACACAGTGACACAGACAGTGAAAATGTAACCAGCAAAACAACTGGGTGTAAAAAAAATTGTTTTACCTAAACAAAGATAATTAAACTGATCAAACTATTCAATGAAAATAAATTTTATATCATATACACAAATTCCAAAGCTATTCATATACCAACAATATCAAAATCCAAATTCTCAAATCACAGGGCAAAAAACCCCAAACATTCCCACAGTCCATCACAGGCTCATAAAACAGGCGCTCAGGTGTCTTCAGTTTTCAGAAACAGAAGCCATGTTCCAAGTTGAAACTAGACAACTGAGCCACAACCAATGCTCCCCTTAAGCTGTGGAATCCTGTGAGCAAAAATTTTACTTTGTGAGCTACTGGCATTAAAGTTGTGAGCGAGTGATTTGGCTATTGCATAAATTAGTTTGCTCTGGAGCCACCCTTCCTGGGCTAAGACAAAAATGTGTGAGCCAGAGGCTAAAAAACTGTGAGCTAGCTCACACTAACTCAGCTTAGAGGGAACACTGGCCACAACACATCCAAAGGCAGTGGTCCCGATGAAGTCCTCCTATGGGCACACTTGCAATGTTGTTCCACATTTCGTTTGACCAGGCTTTTTCAAGTAGGAACCACTTTCCCAAAACAGGATACCACTGAAACCAAAACTCAGGCATATTCTTCCAATATTCCAATATTCAAGACTTTCTTCTGGTTTATAACTGCTCTGAGTCTGTATTCAAATAGGTCTCGTAAACCTCTATCATATTGTTGCATGGAAAAAGAGAGACAGAAGTAGAGATTTGTGGTGTATCCAATCCTGATTTTGTAAAAGAATGAGAGCAACTTAACCTTTCCTGCCTAGACATCATCCCAAAAAATTATATCAGACACTGTGTGCAGATGATAGTTTGGAACAGAGGGGCCTGGTCCAACAAGAATCCTGCTAAAATTGTAATCTGTGTTCTTCCAGCACCTAGAATACTGTTGGCTTGTAGACAGCAAGTTACATTTTCGTGATCAATTATACAGGAGTGCCAATGAACTCTGTAGGTTTTCAGCATAAACATCAACAGAACTGGGGAGAAAAGGGAACCAAGGGAGAATGGCACAAGCACCCCTGATTTGAGGCTGAATAACTCATAAAATCAGCATGCTGCAAGGACCATACTGCCTTCTAGTGGGGAAAATATGCCATGACACACAGCATAAAAGTCAGAAAGTACTGCATTTACTCAAATGCAAGATCAGGTTTTCCCCAAATATGCACTAAAAAAGAAAAGAAAAAACAGACTCATATTATAGTTGCATACAAATTACATTTATGACCAATAATAAAGATCTTTTGAGGTATAACCATTTAGGGTGGGTTCATCTTACATTCCAGGTCATCTTCCCTTGTAAATATGGCACTGTGCATGCTCAGGTTAAAAGGTACCAGAATTTTCTTATACATTCCAACTTTCAATGCCTAACTCTGGAACTATTTCCTTAGCACTCACACAAGCCTTTGCAGAATGCAAATGGTAGGAGAAAGGGACTTGAAAGAGGCTGACAGAAGACAACTGTTGTACAGTGATAGGTCACTGGCAGTTTGTTCCTTACAGTACTTTACTCCTATACTCAACAAACCATAAGCACACAACGACACCAAGGGGACTGAGTATGGGACAAGGAATGGAATGTGAGTCTTGGATTAGGGAGAACTGATTCAAATTCCTGGTCAACCCTGAAATTCACTCAGCAATTCCAGACAAGTTACCATTTCTAACTTCACGTGATTAACAACGTTGGGGGGGAAACTCCATGTGACCCCTCTAAATTCACTGGAGAAAGGGAAGTGTCTGGATGCAGGAGTCCCATGGTTAAGGGGGAGCTGGCTGAAGTTGAATCCATCCAAGCTGTAGGTCATGTGGCGGGGAAAGACTGAAATGCTAGCTCGAGAGTCACTCCCAAGCCTCAATGGTGTCCTGTTGACAGCTGTAGACTCTGTAAAAAGTCTCGGGGTGTGGTTGTACTCTGCGCTGTCATTGGATAAACAAGTGTCCATGGCAGGGGTCATTTCGTAGAAAAAGAGCTAGGGGAACTCATTAGCATAACTCATTAGCATATGCCACACCCCCTGACATCAGGGGCCCAGCGGTGGACCTGCAAGGCCAGCGGGAGTGCGAGGAAGCCCCGCCAAGGCCCCCCCTGGCCCCAGGCAGGCAGGGGTGGGGAGAGGCGGGGAGGAAGCAACTTACCCTCCCTCTTCTCCTGCCTCCTCCTGGCTGAATGAGGGCTGGAAGCGGGGTGGCCGGAAGCAGGGGGCAGGGCTTCGTCATGTGCCCCACCCCCCTGCACCTCACCCGGGGGAACTGCGATCCCCCGCGTTCCCCCCCGAAATGACCTCTGGTCCATGGTGGCACGGTCAGCGTTTTTTTGCCAGCACCAGGCCCGCCAGCTGGTTCCTTATTTGTCTGGGTCAGACCTTGCAATGGTCACCTCCAGATTGGACTACTGCAATTCGCTCTACGTAGGGCTACCCTTGAAAACGCTTTGGAAACTGCAGGTGGTCCAGAATGCAGGTTGCTGACCAGAACATCATTCTCAGCTCATACTACTCCTATTCTGCGGCAGCTGCACTGGCTACCAATTAAGTCTCCAGATCCAATTCAAGACATTGGTGTTAACCTTTAAACCCCTTAATGGTCTGGGACTGTCATACCTATGGGACTACCCCTGCCATCACAACTCCCTTCAGTCCCTTTGGTCATTGTCTAGGGGCCTCTTGTAGGTGCCTGGCCCAGGGAGGCTCAGTTAGCTGTCACCAGGGGAATGGCCTTCTCAGTTGTGGCCCCTACCTTGTGGAATGCACTCTCGGATGACACCTGTGTCCTGCTGGACTTCTTAAGTTTTCCACAGGGCATGCAAAGCTGACATGTTTAGGTGGGCCTTTGGAGGGTAACCATGTGTTTGGGCTGTTTTAATAGTGGTATGGTGATAGCCACATATTTTAATGTTAATATTTTATATTTGTTAGTTGCTTTTACGTTGGAGCTGCGGTGGCTCAAGTGGTTAAGACGCTGAACTGCAGGCTGTGGAAGGGTGGTAGTTCAGCAGTTCGAGACCCGAGTGTGCCGCATGACGGAGTGAGCTCCCGTCTCTAGTTCCAGCTCCTGCCAACCTAGCAGTTCGAAAGCAAGAAATTGCAAGTAAATAGGTACCACTTTGGTGGGAAGGTAACAGCATTCCGTGCACCTTGGTGTTTAGTCATGCCGGCCACATGACCACAGAAACGTCTTCGGACAGCACTGGCTCTTCGGCTTTGAAACAGAGATAAGCACTGCAACCCTAGAGTCAGATTCGACTGGCTTTCGAGCAAGGGAACCTTTACCTTTACTTTATCTTTTACCTTACTGGTTTTAATGTTGTAAGTCACAACAAGACCCTTTGGGTGAGCAGCAACTGAAAAATCTAATTTATCAATAAAGATAATATTGCCACAGAAAATTACTTGGACAATTTAAAAGATGATGTAGCAAAGTGTGAACAGGTAAGACCCAGACTGGACTCCTTAAGGCATATATCCAGTGCAAAAGTGAATAGCTGTCCCAGGTCATGCCCATCATATGCCACAGCAAAAGCAGAAAGAGATCAATCCAAGTATTTCATTTCATTTACCAGATGTCAGCAACAAGTTAATCACCAGGAAATAGTAAATGCTTCTTTGAGGGAGGATAGGGTATCAACAAGCTTGAAGGAGGTAACAGTAAAGTCTCTTCTGAAAAAGCCATTCCTGGTCTCAAATGATGGGAATGACTGTAGGCTAGTAACAAATATCTGTTATGGGAAAGGTGCTCAAGCAGATAAGCAGATGGTCTCAGTTAAACCTCTTGGTTTTGAAGAAGACCCCATTTCAATCCGGTTTCCAGTCCGGCTTTGCAAGTGAAAAGGCTTCAGTTGCCTGAACAGATGATGTGTCAGAAGAGAGCCTGAGTGTGACATTGTTGATTCTCCTGGACCCCCTCATAGCTTTTGATACCATCTTTCACTGTATCCTTCTGCACCAGCTGGCTGAGAGCCAGTTTGGTGTAGTGGATAAGAGCGGCAGAGTCTAATCTGGAGAACCGGGTTTGATTCCCCACTCCTCCACTTGAAGCCAGTTGGGTGACCCTGGGCCCGTCACAGTTCTTTCAGAGCTCTCTCAGCCCCTAAAAACAAGTCTAGCTCACCACTAGCATAATGCTAAGAACTAGAACTTGAGGCTGCCAGACAATCTTCAGCTCTCCTGGTATTCTACACACGATGCCATGCAATAATTAATTAATTAAGCTGGCTGGGAATCTGAGGTACCAGGCTTCTGAGTTTACACTCCTACCTGGCCAACCAGTTCTAGTAAGTGGCAGCTCAACCCCTCAACATTCTTTATTGCATTGTCCACCTGTTTCACTGAGATACAAGGTGGCTTACAGAGCCGCCCTACAGTCCTCTCATCCCTGTGCTTTTTAAAACCTACACAAAACTGCTGGGAGAAACCATCCAGAGATTTGGAGTGTCATCAGAACACTGATGACATACAAACCTGTTTCCCTTTTTTAGCAGTCAGATAAGACAACGGAAGTTCGGAAGAAGCATCTCAAGGCAGCAATGCACTGAAGGCAGCAATGCACTGTTTTTAATGGGGTTGTGTTACCCCTGAAGCAGTTTCACTGTTGGAAGTGATAATAGATCTGTTTGGTGTAGTGGTTAAGTGTGCGGACTCTAATCTGGGAGAACTGGGTTTGATTCCCCACTCCTCCACTTGCACCTGCTGATGTGAACTTGGGTCAGTCACAAGCTCTGGCACAGCTGTCCTTGAAAAAGAGCAGTTAGTGTCAGAGTTCTCTCAGCCCCACCCACCTCACAGGGTGTCTGTTGTGGGGAGGGGAAGGGAAAGGAGTTTGTAAGCCGCTCTGAGACTCCAAGTGAAGGGCGGGGTATAAATCCAATTTCTTCTTCTTCTTCTTCTTCTGCTTCTTACAAATGAACAATTAAGTCTCCTCTGTAGCATCTTTAGAAAGGGTTCCAGAGGATATCCAGGAAATTACAGGCCAGTCAGTCTGACGTCGATACCGGGTAAGTTGGTGGAAACTGTTATTAAGGAAAGAATTAGTAGGCGTACTGATGAACAAAAACTATTGAGGCAGACTCAATATGGGTTCTGTAAGGGAAGATCTTGTCTCACTAGCCTGTTAGTGTTCTTTGAGGAAGTGAACAAACATGTGGACAAGGGGGACCCAAAGTTCCTCATCAAAGGCTCCTAAGTAAACTCAACAGTCATGGGATAAAAGGACAAGTCCTCTTGTGGATCAAAAACTGGCTAATTATTATAGCACTGGAAAAAGTGCAGAAAAGGGCAACTAGAGTGGTAAAAGGGTTGGAAAACTTTCCCCATGAAGAAAGGTTAAAGCATTTGGGGCTCTTTAGCTTGGAGAAACGACGACTGAAGGGTGACATGATTGAGGTTTACAAGATATGCATGAGTTAAAGCAGGTAGAGAAAGAAGGACTTTTTCCCCTTTCTCACAATACAAGAACTCGTGGGCACTCAATGAAATTGCTGAGCAGTTGGGTTAGAACAGATAAAAGGAAGCACTTCTTCACCCAAAGAGTGATTAACACATGGAATTCACTGCCACAGGAGGTGGTGGTGGCTACAAACATGGGCAGCTTCAAGAGGGAACTGGATAAACATATGGAGCAGAGGTCCAGCAGTGGCTATTAGCCACAAGGTATAGATAGGAACTCTCAGTCTGGGAGAAGTGATGCTGTCTTCTTGGTGCTTGGGGGGGGGCAACAATGGGAGGGCTTCTAGTGTACTGGCCCCACTGCTGGACCTCCTGATGGCACCTGGTATTTTTGGCCACTGTGTGACAGAGTGTTGGACTGGGTGGGCCATTGGCCTGATCTAACATTGGCTTCCCTTATGTTCTTATGTTAAACAATATTCAGCTGGAGTGCCAGCTACAGCCCTTCCATGAGAAGGTCCAGTCCCAGTGATCTATGATCTGATCTGATCATACCTAGGCTCAACATCACACTACCTTTGAAGAATGGTAGCAATTGGTTCAAAAAGCAGCACCAAGATGACTATCCACATAGGTTGCGAGGAAAACTTCTCATCAGTCTTGGGGAGGGAACCACTGGCTGCCTGTTCGGTTCCCAGACTACTTCAAGGTGCTTCTTCTTACATTTAAAGCCCTGCCCTGAAAAGGTGTAGGACCAGAATATCTAAAAGGTTGCCTGCTCACACATGAACCTACCACCAGTTAAGTCTTCAGAGTCCCTGCTCTGCTTCTCCCACCTTGAGGAAGGTGACCACCAGGGAGAATTTTTTTCTGCTGCTGCCCCTCAAGTTTTGAACTCTTTCCACACACCGATTTGCCTGGAACCAGATCGAGTACATTTCAGTGCTAGTGCATGGTCCCAGGTATTTGTCAAGTGACAATGAAGGTTATCTGTCTTGCTTTATTTTACTTCCTCCATCACTTTAGCATTTGTTATTGTTGTTCTGTCTTTTTCTGCTTTGCCTAATGGAATGATTGTTTTGTGCCATGGTCTAACTTGTTTATTTTACTCTGTGGCTCTCTCACTGGTTTTATGTTTATGCTTATATTTTGTAAACTGACTGCAGAGTAAAAGCAGTTTGTTTAAATAAAGGCACCGACAGAGAAGAAGCAGTTGCTGGGGGATTAGAACAATATTAATAAGAAGATCCCTTAACCACGTTAGCAGCAAGCTCATTTCTATCTACTGTGGCTGATCTGCGTTCTCTCAACATCAGATTGCCTGCAAGTATCTATGACTGACAGACAGCATGATATTCACAGACTCCGCCCCATGAAATAAGAAGTGCTCTAGTTGTCAAGCTTCAGTTTCGTTTCACATCGTTCCACATCACTGCTTGCCATAATTAAGGGGAGTGAATTCCTGAGTGCATGGGTGTTTGGAGTGCCTGCTTGTAGAAGCCATAACTTTCCTTAAGATTGTGCCCCATCTCTGGTTCCCAAGGGAGCTAGCCTTGGAGACTCTTTTGCCAGGCCTGAACATAGGTAAGGCGCCGTATATATCTGTCCGGGTTGCCATAGCTACAATAGAGGCTGAATGATGACGTATGTGAGAGGTGTGGGGTGTATTTTGTATTATCTATAATAGGGGCTTTTGTGCGCCTTTTTCTCAGTTCTAACATGGAGCCTGTTTTCCTAAAGTAAGCATATCTCAATAAACTACCACTGCTTAAGTGTGTTGTGGAGAGTGTCTTAACTGGGGAGACCTGACACTACTATTTTAACCTCTGCACACAAGAACTGATTACTACTAGGACGGAGCCATAAATACGTACTGATCAGGATCCAGCTGAATGCTTCCATGGGGGGGGAATCTCTCTACCCATGGAAATGTAAACTGATCCAATGCACTGGTTTTATGAACACTGTTGAAGGTTTAAAGCCACTTTTCAGCCATTCCATCCTCACTCAATTTGCCTCCATTTGCCTTCAGTAACACCAGTAAGACAGTCAAATCTAATTAGCTACAAATCATCATAATGTCATCACATAAGATCCCTGACTGGCTAGGATTCACTCTATACAGGAAAAAGTGCCGACCGAGTCAGATTTGATGCTGAAGCACCAGCAACTAGAGATAACAGGTGCATGCAACAGTACAGGAAAAGAGTTAATTATTCTCACAATAAAAGCATGGGAAGGACAACTTTTAGTCCTCACCTCAAAAGAGGTTCATTTCTATTTGAAAAATCAAACAAATAAAATATTCAACAGAACCCCAGAATGTGCTTTTTTACTTGCTCCTTGGAGAGAAGAGACAAGACAGGGACACTGCATTTGAAAGAGAGAGGTGCAATGAGCAATTCTTATAGCGGCAATATTTTCCTGGCAGTTTGACTTTTTAAAAAAGCTACAGTACACCAAGATTTTATTCGTCCAGTGGAACAATGTTATCTAAAATTACAAAACTGGTCCATACAAAAATCCTTTTGTCATATCAAGACATAACTGGAATGAAAGACACACAACACACACAAACCCTGCCTCCAAAAAGGGCGAGTTAACCCCTCTCCAAGCAGAAAAGAGGGTTTCAAATGTGACTACAGGAGAACTTGCACTCCTCTCAGAGCCTCTCTATCCTCGTGGGAAGACCGGAAGGGATCATCAGCCACAAGATCTGCAGGAGGTCTTGCTTGCTATGGTGCCAGTACAGGGGACCATTCTGCCACCTACCCCGCTTTGTAGCAAAAAAATAGCAAATGCCCCAGAAAGGGGAAGAGAATTCGGTTGGCCAGACCTTGTGCCCACTAGGACAATCAGGCAGTTTGCAAGAACTTCCAAACGCAGACTTTTTGGATAAGAGAATGCCTGGCTGTGGTACAGCTCCTACTCTAGAAAGGGCAGCAAACTCAGAACAGAACCACAGCAAAGATGGCCGGTGAACATCCTGGCGCTGGCTCAGAACCCAAGGTCACGAATATATATAGGGTCTCCAGAAGCCTTTTCTTAGGAGTCATTAGGGAGACCAAAGAGCTTCACAGTGCCAGCTTCCCTGCTGCTGTCGTATTTGCCATCCTTGTCATCGCAGGCGAAGGCCAGCAGGGGCCGCTTTGGGTGCCAAGCCACTGTGAAGGTGGGGGACTCACACTGCACCTCCCAGAGCTTCTCCCCTGAGGACAGAGATAATATGGTTAGAAATGCACTAGGACTAGGTCAGCTACAGCTCAGACACCAGCTCTTGGGCTCATCTTTGCAGCACAAGAAGGTATTTTAATGGAGTAAAAACAAACAGGAGATCTAGTGGCACCTTAAAGATTAACAAAGTTTTATTCCGCTGTAACTTTCATGATCTACAGCCCATGTTAGCCCACTGTGGATTAACAGTATCACTTAAGAAGAATTTTGCAGGCTATCCTCTCTTTTATGAAAAGCTGCAAGGGCAGTACAAACCCAGAAGCTTTAGGCCTGCACAGGAAGCAGCAGAAATTTAGGTGGGATCTTTTATTCCCTTTGTCAGACCCACAGACTATAAACACTACAGTTTCAAGGACATCAGAACCAGAATGACTTCAATATCCACTCTGAAGTCCATCCCGGATGCTGAGCCCTGAATTCTCACCAACCGCAAGCGTATATGACTCTGTCAGCACTATTTTAGGACCAGACCTCACCACAATTTGAGCACCTCCAGAAGAAGACAATTTAAAAAGGCACTAAAACTACTTTTGTAACAAGCAACAGGAACAACAGTGTTTACCTGTTTCTACTTCAGCAATATCAATAAAGTGATCTTCAGATGCAGAAGCCAGCATTTTTCCATCATGGCTGAAGCTCAAAGTCCTCACGGGCCAATCCAGCCTGCAAATATGTGAGCAAACAGACAGAGAATTGGGAGCAGGATCCAGAAGAGCAGCTCTCCTGGGATTAGACATCAGACTCATCTTGACCAGCATCTTATTCTTTCCACCACAACCTTGAGATCTCTTTACTGGATTTGTCATAGCCAATAACACGGGAAAATAAGTGAAACTTGGCTTTCCTGCCCCATTTACACGAATACACTATAGGCATATGTGTAGCTGGGAAAGGTGTCTAGTGCAGGTCATGGCAACTTACCTAGAGAAGCATCGCACACACACTAGCTCATCCACATCCCAGAGGCTAACCAGTGCATCGGCACTGCCTGTAGCAAAATACTTTCCCATTGGATCGAACTTGATGCAGATGCAGTTTGAGGGATGGGCGTTTATTGACTGAATAGGTTTGAGTTCTGGATAGCTGCAGAAAAGGAAAAAGAGATGGAACCGGGGGTAGGATGGAAGAATACTGTCCCTTAATCTAGCTATAGGTTAGGAATGCTTTGCCTACCAATGCAAAATAGAGCCTACTTGATAGTACTGAGGTCTATTGACTGCACAACCCCTATAAATAGGATTAGTCACAACTGGATAGCAAAACTGACGCCTATTCCAGCTACAGAAAATACTGGAATAAACGTGACAGACACATTCCCCCCCCCACATGACATTATTCAGAAAAAAGAGGCACACAACTGCTTTACTGCACTGATGGATTTGAGGAAGAAAACAGTAGGTCTTCTAGTCAGACATGTGCTTATGCCTCTCTTAGTGGCTGCATGTGCCTCCACAAGAATGCCTTATATGTCAGCCTGTAAGCCAGGGTTCACCAAGTTTTCACAGTCATTTAATAGGATACTGCTTAACTTTCTGTACAAACTGCAACTTTAACATCCTAGCTTTCCTTCAATGTTAGATGAAAATCTAATAAAGTACTGTCTAAAAGCCCTTGTGTTACAGAACAGTTCTCTGCTGAAGTATCTATGAATGGAATGTGCAAGCTCACTCTCTGATTAGCATATTGTCTGGCAGGTATATCTGCGAATGACCAAGTTGGTAGAAGGGTATTTGCT
This sequence comes from Gekko japonicus, assembly GCF_001447785.1. Classification (NCBI taxonomy): domain Eukaryota; kingdom Metazoa; phylum Chordata; class Lepidosauria; order Squamata; family Gekkonidae; genus Gekko; species Gekko japonicus. The sequence goes on from NW_015165250.1 coordinate 960,600, forward strand.
ATAAATTTGAAATACGTGAAATTAAATATAGGACAGAAGTCCCCATCAACACAGAACAGACCCAAATGCAATAGCGGGAGCCAGAACAAAGCAGGAAGATGTTTGGCACTTAATGCCTTGTTGAGAAATGCCAGAGACATGCACAGAAGGCAAGCACTGCACCTCCCACCACCTGGACTGAAGACAAGAGAGCCAACTCACTTGCTACCCTTCCTAGTATAGGTTATGCTGAGGGTACCTGAGGATGTTGATGCAGCCATTGCCATTGGTGAGGAAAAACATGTTGTTGTCGTTGTTCCAAGAGATCTCATTCACCTCAAATTTGAACTGCTCCTCTGCTTTAGACCTATGTGTCTTTGCATCAATGAAGGTAACCACATCATCTTTGTTCCCTACTGCAATAGTCTGTCCATCAGGGCTCCAGCAGATATTAATGTTCTCCCCTGTAAAGAAGAAAGGGCATTCATAACATAGACCAAGAATAAATCAGGCAACACGTGGACTTCTATATTTTTGAACTCCTACAGTACTAATGTGATCAAGTATCTCAGCATCACCCTACATAACATTCATCACACGTGAATATATCAGATCTGTCACTAACAAAAAGTTACACCAAGCCTGAACTTCCGGTTTATGGCGGCTTGCTCTTGGACGCGTCCCATCGGCCCTCCAATGGCGACGCACCAAGCCGAGGCGATCAGGAGGGATCTTGGCTGGTTCCAGACCCCCACAGAGTCTCTGTAGGAGACTCTCAGCCTGGGGAGCCGGGATAAGACTCTCCCAAGGCGACGGCTGAGGGATCGAGTCTTGCCTGTCCCCGAGTGGTCCTGATGCCACGGGGCCAGTATGGCAACGAGAGCCAACCTCTGGACGAGCGGACAAGAAAATAAGCGAAAATAACCCTGGCAATAATCGAACTCGTCTAACCAGTGTGTTAATCAAACCTCTGTATAAGCGAAGAAGTCTCAGCTTGCTAGATTGACCAGAGAAAGAGCAGCATGTGGAAAAGGGTTGGAGATCTACCACCCCCTCCAAAATGGAGCGGTCTCTAAGTGGTACAAAAAGGAAAGAAGGAATGAAACTTACCGCTCGAGACTTCATTTAAGCTTGAAAGCTATATTTTAAGCCCAAGAACGTGTAATTCAGAGAAACTTTAATTTAAAACTAAAACTTTTCTTCACTGTAAACAAATGGCTGGGAGGGTGAGGAGAATGGCGGCGGAAAAGAAACTTCCACCAGGGAGTACTATACCAACGACGCCCAGTCAGCCACAGGAAGCGGCTGCAGACTTTCCCAATATGCTTGCCACAGCACTGTGCCCTCTGGATTACATTATTACTTGACTTAAGCGTAATTAAGCTTTAATCAATAGAAGTTTGATCTTTCTGCTTTTATAATTCTATGTTTATCATAATATCAATATTATTGCAGGAATGATGTATGCCTGTGTCAGCTTATAAATATTCTTGTCATAAGTTAGTGATAGGTTTCCCCTGTACCTTTACCTTTAGAATGCAGAATATAGTTTATAAAATCAATAAAAATATTATATAAAAAAAGTTACACCAGCCTTTGGGACACAATATGTTCTGAAATAAATAAACATTGAGAGAACAAGTACATTTTTCCACACTACCCACACTATACCCCAAACCATCCCTTAAGCAGTTTCTAGTGGTATCCAATTCAGGACTTTCACAAAAAAGGTGTGAAATACACAACTAAATTATTTTGTCATCAAAAACATGTAATTCAAATACATAAATTAGTTATGTAAGGATACACAACTCCTTTGTATTAGAAAGAGAAGCCTTGTGTGTCTGATCTTGAAAGACTGCTGAAATTCATACAGTATTTTTATTACATGCTTTTAAGCACAAGAGTTGTTTTTACATTAAAAATAATTTTACATTAATCTTTTTTTGTTTCTCTTGATCGTTGCCAGTGTATGCTGTTGTTCTGGTGTCCATTGCTGGCTTTCAAAATACAGCTAAAGTAAAAGTACATTTTGCAGCATAGTACAGCCCAATGTCATCAGACAATGTCATCAGACAGGAGACGAAAAGTCTCTGGTTCGGGTTGGCTCATCTCAGAGAGATGAGGGGGTACCTGTTGCTTTTCTACAAGGAGGTGGATTGAAATTGTCCACTGAGACTATGGCTAGTGACATGGACTGCCTGACAAGGTCTCGAGATAGCAAGAGGAAGGTGGCAGGCTTAACCAGTATGGGAAATTACAGCTGTTTCTATACAAATGCTCGAAGTGTCCGAGGTAAAATCGGGGAGTTGGAGTGCTTGGTGTCGAAGGGAAAAATCGACATTGTGGGTATTTCAGAAACTTGGTGAGATGAGGAAAATCAGTGGGATACGGTGATTCCCGGTTATATATTATATCGGAAGGATAGGGGGGGAAGGGTTGGCGGTGGGGTGGCTCTGTATGTCAGAGAGGGTATAAAGTCCAGAAAGATTGAGAGGCTAAGAGAATTGGATTCGCTTCTTGAAGTTCTGTGGGTTGAAATAGGGGGGCCAAAAGGAAACTTAACACTGGGAGTTTGTTATCGCCCACCGGATCAAAAAATAGAGGAGGATTATAAAATGATGAATGAATTAAAGATAGCAGCTAGACAAAAACACTGTGTCGTAATAGGTGATTTTAACTACCCACACATTGATTGGGTCAATATGTGTTCTAGTCGAGAGAAAGAGATTGAGTTTCTAAATGACTGTGCTATGGAGCATATGGAGCAGATGGTCATGGAACCTACCAGGGGAGAGGCGATCCTTGATTTGGTCCTAAGTAACACTCAAGACCTGGTGAGAGATGTAAAAGTGATTGCACCGCTTGGGAACAGTGATCATAATGTTGTTGAGTTCAACATTTGTACAAATAGGGAATTGGCCAAAAAGACTCACACAACCACTTTTAACTTTAAAAGGGGTAATTTTTCTGATATGAGGGGACATGTGGGGAGGAAACTGAAGGGAAAAGTAGAAAGGGTCAAAACCATTGGGGAAGCTTGGAAACTGTTTAAAACTACAATTCTAGAAGCTCAAATAAAATATATTCCGCAGGTTAGGAAAGGCACAAACAGGTATAAGAAAAAGCCTACATGGTTAACAAACAAAGTAATGGAAGCTGTAAAAGGTAAAAAGGATTCCTTTAAGCGGTGGAAAGCTAGTCACAGTGAGGCTGATAAAACAGAACACAGGCTATGGCAAATAAAATGCAAGTCTGTGGTCAGGCATGCAAAAAGGGAATATGAGGAGCATATAGCAAAAAATGTAAAGACCAACAATAAAACTTTCTTCAAATACATTAGAAACAGGAAACCAGCCAGGGAGGCAGTGGGGCCCTTGGATGACCAAGGGGTAAAAGGAGTACTGAAGGATGATAGGGAAATGGCTGAGAAGCTAAATGCATTTTTTGCCTCCGTCTTCACTGTGGAAGATGAGAGGTGCTTGCCCACTCCAGAGCCGCTGAGTTCGGGAGGGGTGTTGAAAGACCTGAGTCAGATTGAGGTGACGAGAGAGGAGGTCCTAAAACTGATAAACAACTTAAAAACTGATAAATCACCAGGCCCAGATGGCATACATCCAAGAGTTCTGAAAGAACTCAATTGTGAACTTGTGGATCTCCTGACAAAAATATGTAATCTCTCCTTAAAATCAGCCTCCATTCCTGAGGACTGGAAGGTAGCTAATGTCACTCCCATCTTTAAAAAGGGTTCCAGAGGAGATCCGGGAAATTACAGGCCTGTCAGTCTGACGTCGATACCGGGTAAATTGGTGGAAACCATTATTAAGGAAAGAATTAGTAGGCACATAGATGAACAAAACCTATTGAGGCAGACTCAACATGGGTTCTGTAAGGGAAGATCTTGTCTCACTAACCTGTTAATGTTCTTTGAGGGGGTGAACAAACATGTGGACAAGGGGGATCCAATAGATATTGTTTACCTTGACTTCCAGAAAGCTTTTGATAAAGTTCCTCATCAAAGGCTCCTAAGCAAGCTCAAAAATCATGGGATAAAAGGACAAGTCCTTTTATGGATCAAAAACTGGCTAATTAATAGAAAACAGAGAGTGAGTATAAATGGGCAGTTCTCCCAGTGGAGGGGTGTAAGCAGTGGGGTACCACAGGGATCAGTACTTGGTCCACTGCTTTTTAACTTGTTCATTAATGATTTGGAGTTGGGAGTAAGCAGTGAAGTGGCTAAATTTGCGGATGATACGAAGTTGTTCAGGGTGGTGAAAACCAGTGAGGATTGTGAGGCACTCCAAAGGGATCTGTCAAAGTTGGGCGAGTGGGCGTCAACATGGCAAATGGGGTTCAATGTGGCCAAGTGCAAGGTGATGCACATTGGAGCCAAAAATCCTAACTATAAATACACGTTGATGGGGTCTGAACTGGCAGAGACAGATCAAGAGAGAGATCTTGGAGTTGTAGTAGATAACTCACTGAAAATGTCGAGACAGTGTGTGACTGCAATAAAGAAGGCCAATGCTATGCTGGGGATTATTAGGAAGGGTATTGTAAACAGATCAGCCAATATCATAATGCCGCTATATAAATCAATGGTGCGACCTCATCTGGAATACTGTGTGCAATTCTGGTCACCACACCTTAAAAAGGATATTATAGCTTTGGAAAAAGTGCAGAAAAGAGCAACTCGAATGATAAAAGGGTTGGAACACTTTCCCTATGAGGAAAGGTTAAGGCGCTTAGGGCTCTTTAGCTTGGAGAAACGACGACTGAGGGGTGACATGATTGAGGTTTATAAGATTATGCATGGGAAAGAGCAGGTAGAGAAAGAGGTACTTTTCTCCCTTTCTCACAATACAAGAACCCGTGGGCACTCCATGAAATTGCTGAGCGGTCGGGTTAGAACGGATAAAAGGAAGTACTTCTTCACCCAAAGAGTGATTAACACTTGGAATTCACTGCCACAGGAAGTGGTGGCAGCTACAAGCATGGACGGCTTCAAAAGGGAATTAGATAAGCATATGGAGCAGAGGTCCATCAGTGGCTATTAGCCACAAGGTATAGATAGGGACTCTGGGGCAAGTGATGCTCTGTCATCTTGGTGCTTGGGGGGGGGGTCAACAGTGGGAGGGCTTCTAATGTCCTGGCCCCACTGGTGGACCTCCGGATGCCACTGGTATTTCTGGCCACTGTGTGATACAGAGTGTTGGACTGGATGGGCCTTTGGCCTGATCCAACATTGGCATCTCTTATGTTCTTATCTCTAAAGCTAAGCAGGATCAATACTTGGAAAAGAGACCACCAAGGAAGACTCTGTAGAGGAAAACAATGGCAATCTCTGCTTCTCACTTGCCTTTAAAGCCCCTTGCCACTTGCCATCAGTCAGCTGCGACTCGACAGCACTTTACACACACAAAAGTACATTTTAATCTTTGCCCAGAACTATGAAATACCAAACAGACGTCAACAGAGAACCAAGCAATCAAAGCTGCCAGAGAGCAGCAGAGACATTTTGTTGTGTTGCTGCCCCCCCCCCAACCAAAATAGTTTTTCTCCAATACACTCTGGCATCACCCACCTTTGGTGTTCACAGTAGCAATGCACTTAGTAGTACGGACATCCCATATACGAATGGTTTTGTCTCCAGATGCAGTGACAAATAAATCTGGGTTACTAGGGTGCCAGCACAACTGATCCACACTGTCCCCATGGCCACGGTAGTTATTCTCCTTTACCTGGGAAAACAAAATACAGTTTTAATAGAACACTCTAAAAAATCCAAATATTTAAACCAAATCAGCACGATTCGAAGGTTGTACATCTCATAAGCAGCGCTTAGCCAATCCTCACCACCACCATGCAAAACCAACAACAGTTTCGGGTTTTAGCTTTCATTAGGGATAAAATTTAGGGAGGGTGGTGGTGGTGGAAGGTGGTGGGCACGATCGCTAAACATGAGCAGCGCTTCCCCCGTTCCCACTCCGCGCTGGGCGCGTCACAGCTACTGACCAGGCGGTCCTTGTCGAGCACGAAGACGCTGGCGGTCTTGTCGAAGGAGCCCGACGCCAGGCGGCGGCCGCAGCAGCTCCAAGCCACCGAGTGCACCTTAGCCCCGTGTGCGGGGAATTCGCGGCTGCGCGTGTTGGCCCGGAATAATTCCTGCATGGCCAGCACGTACGGAGAAAGCGCCATGACAACCGAACCAGATTAAGCTGAACACATCGGCTTTCCCTTCCGGCGACAAAGGTCGCATTTCTGTGACGTCATCAGACGCACCCAATAAATAAATCCTACCGGCTCTGTTCAGAGTACTTGTCACTTCAGATCCCCACTGGAATCCTCCATATGCGGGGCAAGAATGGTGGAAATCCTAGAAAGCGATGTAAAAACTAAAGCAGATGCGATTTGAGGCTCCCTTTCATTGCAGTTCTTCCATGTCCTCTCCCGAAAAAGTTATCGGGTTTACAGGACGATCCTGCTTTCTCATTGGTTGTTGTCCGAATAGAACCCTTGACTGTTGTTGGAAGAAAGAAAACGGCAGCGAGGTTGAACGTCAAAATGTAGGGTGAGTTTGAGTTTTGTTTCTGAATACAAATTACTGAAGCATAAGAAATTGTCATTTTTTTGGTCCAGTTAGTAATGCCGCTGGCGAAACTTAAAGCATCATCTCACTTCCCTTTCGGGTTAGATAGCTCCCCCCCCCCCCCCTTGTACTTGGGCAGATGGAAAGCAAAGCAAAACGAGAAGTCTGTGCTTGGCCAGGAAATGAACAAAAAACGTTAAAGAGACGAGCAGCACAGTCCTACTCAGCTCCAATGGATCTGTGGTCCCATTCACATAGAGAAGTTGCCGGCTAAAGACATGGATGATAGGTGGATTTTCTGTGCGATCACACCGCAACATAGTACACCCGCCGGTGGCTAACCCGTGGCTTCTCGGAGTAAAAAGCTACCACATACGATGTATGCATCTGATTGCATTTCCGCTTGAATCCCGTAGCATCCGGGGCCCGTCCATGTCCCGTCGCACACCGGATGTTTTTTTCTTGTAAGTCTCCACAGGATGCGCACAAACGATCATGCGCATGCGCAAACTTCGGTGTGAAAAAATTTTTCTGTTTGCCACGGAAGTGGCGTCTAGCGATTGCCGGTGTGATCGCACCGCGCTGCTTCTTTGCCGCGCTGCAGGATAGATCGGCACCTAACGGCCTAACCACGGGACCTCGACAGGACATGTGATCGGGCTGCCGCGCGTTACTTTGCTCTGGGGCAAACAGCCATGCTTCCCCCCCTGCATTTTCCAGCCCGTGTGACCGGGACCTGTGTAGATCTGACTTTTACTATTTCCCCACGAATGACGATACCGGTTTCATATCTACATCTTATCCGAACAGAAACAAAGGCTGTAAGGGTTCACCAGAAATTCTTTGGAATAAGTTTCAATGTTATAGGTACAAGGTAGGACTTCAGATGGAGAAACCTACAAGTTTAAAAGTTTGCACAACAGCTAGAAACTCAACAGCTACAGGCTTTTCATCATTGTCTCTATTAGGAGGTAGGGCTATATCTGTTGCATTTTTGCCCTTCTCATCGATTTTGAGATACAGGAGCCCTGTCCCCCATTCCAGTATTTTGTGATTCTGTGTAGTTTGCTCCCTGGTTTTTTAGTTAGGTGACATGCTCTCAAAGTACTTCAGCAAAAGGGAGCCTCAGAATACTGTCCTGCCTAAGGCCAGCAATCGAGCAGGGACTCATATCTGGATTCCCTACATCCAAACCTACCACTACGGCATCGCTTTATAGATGTGTGTCTCTCATCTCCTCCCCCACCCCCACCCCCGACTTTCCCTCCAGTAGTTTAGATGTCTCAGAATTGAATCCAGGTCCTTTTGCATCTAGAATGAGACTCTTCTCCGGAAATACAACTATTAAAATATGTTAATAGCTTTTGCTGCTTTTTTCAAAAACCAGCTTGCGTATACCAGTGAAAAGGATGGAATGTGCATGTAGTAAATGTATTTATGTATTGTGCATCTTTTAAAACCAGCATGGCAATAGTTTGTGCCCTTCTGCATGTGGGGCATTACACAGGAGTGTGCACTTAAATGACTTCGGAAAGGGGGGAAATAACTATTCCACCATATTTTAATTTGATTATTTCACTCCCAGGACCGGAGAGAAAGGGAAGTTCCCGGTTGCTTCCTCCCCTTGTATCCCACACGGTCAGCCAACACCCGACGCGCTTTTAGCCCCGCCTTCTATTTGTTTCCTGGCTGGTGGTGGGGTTAGAGACCTCAAAATTCGGCGCACTTTAAGCTTCAAAGCCCACACACACACACACACTCCGCATGGAAGCTGATGGGGCGGGTTTAGAGAGGAAAGCGTAGGAGTGGCTCTCTCCTCCCAGCCGCTTCGCTTGCACTGCGAAAGGCGGCTTGGAGAGGAAAGCTGGCTGGGGACGCGTTCTGCTCCAAGGGCTGATTTCTCACCGCCCCAACAACACTTGGCTGGCCAGCGGTGGCTGGGGAAGGAAGGAAGGCGGGCTGACAGCCGCAAACCACTCCCGCGCACTCTCTGCTCCCACAGCGCAATCCTAAACAGTCCTAAACAGTCCAGTGGCACCTTTGAGACCAACCAACAGAGTTTAATTCTGGGTATAAGCTTTCCTGTGCATGCATACTTTTTCAGACACATTGAAACAGTTTTTCTCGAGCCTTACTTATATGTGTGGGGGGTAGTTGCCAGGATGGGCTAGTTAGTCAAGATGCATAAATAAGTGGGCGATAAGTATAGCTGAGATTGGATTAACACCGTTGTTAATTGCAGCAAATTAGCATACAAATGGAAGAATTAACAAACAGATGTGAGAACTAAGTTTGTGTCCAGTGGCACCTCCAAGTAGGGTTGCCAGGTCTGGGTTGGGAAATACCTGGAGACTTTGGGGGTGGAGCCGGGAGAGGGCGGGGTTTGGGGGAGGGGAGCGGCCCCTGCACTGTACAATGCCATAGAATCCACCCTTCAAAGCAGCCATTTTCTCCAGGTCAGCTGGTGTTCAGTTGTGAAAGTGGGAGATCCCCAGGCCCCACCTGGAGACTGGCAATCCTACTTCCAAGACCAACAAAGTTCAATCCTGGATATAAGCAAGAATTGATTTAGCATGTGTAGATGCACACTTCTTGGATATATTGAAACAGATTTCCATTTTTCTTTTGATGTAGAGTTTGACCTGTTTGTCCTATGTAGAGAACTGAAGAGCAATGTTGGCATTTAATGCTATATACAGTGTTAGAAGATGAGCAAGTGAATGAGCCTGAGATGGTGTAGTTGATGTTGTTAGTTCCAGTGATTGTGTTGTCTGTATGAGGCAGCAAAGTTGGCACCTGGGTTTATTGCAAGCTCTGGTACCAGTGTCCATCTTCAAATTAGGTGTTGTATTATTGTGGGTGAGTTGTTTGAGACTGGGGGCTGTCTGTGTGCAAGAAAAGGTTTGCCCCCCAGTACTTATGAAAGAGACCTGTCATTATCCAGTAGAGGTTGTAAGTTGCTGATGATGGGTTGAACTGTAAAGGAATTTCAGAAACAGACTGTAATAAGAGATTGCTGAATTACAAGTTCTTACAGCACTCAGGACAATGGAAGCCCCAGGGCTTAACAGAGATATTGGGTTCTTATCTCACTACACACGCTAAGGCTGTGATCACAGACACCTTTAGATCTGACATATGTGCAAATGCTTGATGGATCTAAAAGAGCAATCAGACAGCAACATCTGGGAAGCATCCTGCCATCGTTGGCAACCCATGCTGCTCTGCTGCAGAAGCAAAAGACACTGGGGAAAGTCTGGTAGTAAATGGGTTCTGATGGGCTACAGACTTTCCCCTGTCTGATCACGCAAGCACACTCTCATACCATCGGGATGGTCTGATCAGGCCATCCTGGCTCGGTGCCATTCCCCCCCCTCACAGTATGCGCATCATCGCATACTCCATAGGGGACCCTCAGTGCAGAGGGGCGATGCCTCATTTATGCACATGGGAAACAAACGGCCATGACTCACCCACAGTTGTATCTGATCACATAGTGACGGGCTGCGCCCACGGCTACAAAGGGTGGTGTGATCTCGCAACTGCGCGTCAGATTCCTCCGGAGGAGATAGCCTCGCTCCCCCTCCACTCCAACTGGCACAGGTGACCACAGCCTAAGTCACTCAGTTAGAAGTCACTTATACCCAGAATTAAACTTTGTTGGTCTTAAAGGTGCCATTGGACTCAAGTTCTCACATCTGTTAGTAACTGTTTTATTATCTGTATGCTATTTGCTGCTATTCACAGACCTTACCAACTGTATTATTTCAGTCTTAGCAGTACTTATGCATCTTGACTCTAATTAGCCCTTTGTGGCAACTAACCCCCCACCTGGGGATAAGGCTTGAAAAAAAATCTGTTTTCAGTGTATCTGATACAGTGTGCATGCACACGAAAGCCTATACCCACCTGAGTCCTAGTCAGGTCTATGGGGGGGGCCCTTCTTCCTGGCAATGGTCCTGCTCTCTAGAAGTCTCCTATGCTGGCCTCTGCTTCAGTCGCACACTACTGGCCCCTGCTTCCTTCACCCTACTCCCTCATTGCCCTGACTGCCTCACTGCATCTCCTCCCCACTGCCTCGCTTGGGCCACCTACTCCTTCCCTTCCCTTGCCTGCCTCCTTTGTTTCCATCCCCAACATCATCTTGTCTTCCTGCCACCACTTTCTTGCAGTCCATTCTGCCTATCCAGAAACGCCCAGCTGTGTAGCAGACTGCCCCTTTTTTCTTGCCTGGGTTGTAGTCAGTGTTCCTTCTGAGCTGAGTTGAGCAGTTTTTTAGCCTCCAGTTCACAGATTTTTGCCTTAGCTCAGGAAGGATGGCTCCAGAGCAAACTAATTTATGCAGCAGCCAAATTGCTTGCTCTCAACTTTAATGCCAGTAGTTCACAAAGTAGAATTTTTACTCACAAGACTCCACAGCTTAGAGGGAACACTGGTTGCAGTCACTTCTCCAGTTTTGGTTTAATTTTTAAATTTGGTTTAATTTATTTTTGGTAGCTTTTCAGATTGTTCTTCAAAGTTCAGGTGGTCGTATTTGACAGAGCTGTTTGCACTTGAATCGCTGTTGGCATCATAGTTTCCAAACGAGCGATTCGTACTTTCTCCTATAGCATTAAAATTTCACACCTGCATGGTAAAGTAGCCTTGAAAAGTTTTCCTGGTGTACATAAGCGTGCATTTTAGGGTGGTTTTACATGCTATGCCTTTTGTGTGGATCTGTTCTGACCTGCTATTGCTGTTTCCCTGAATTGCTTTCTCATCTGGGATTTTCAAACAGTTTGAAATGCCCACTTATCCCTGCATGTATCCTCCCTGCGTGGAAGGCATCCAGTCCCTGTGGGCATATTATCTTTGGTTCTGTTTTTTATCCTGTTATTTGTTGCTGCATGTGATTTCAGTCTGGGGGAGTGAGTACAGAAGAGGGAGAAGGTGGTTGAGGGGGCCCAGGAGCTTTGCTGCTGTGAAAGAGAGCAGAGAGAAAGCAGAGATGGCAGAGCAGAAAAGGAAGTGGCCGGCTCATCTCTGCTCCTCCCAGCAGCTTCTATGCAAAGCAGCTGCAACTCAGTGGGGCACCTGCAGCAGGAACTGTAGTAACAACTGACTCCATTCTACTGGCAAAGCCTCAGCAGGCAAGCAGACAGCTTAACTTCATTTGTTGTGATCATAGATCAGCCATGATTGATATGCAGATAGTCTCATCAGCACATCCACATACAGTAAAATTTCAAAGCCACCTAACAAGCTGCTTTCAACAGTACAAATAAAAAAAACCCCTTAATTAGTACCTTACTTGTTAAAAATGCCAAAGTGCAAAATGCGGCCTTAAAGGTGGTCTTGTTAGAACAATCTAAGAGGAGAAAGGAAATATAAAACGCATCAGATCTGCCTGGCAAATTTGATAACACTGGAGCTGTGTATAATTGTGGAGGAGCCGTGGTTCAATGGTAGAACATCTGCTTTGCATGCAGAAGATCCCAGGTTCAATCCCCAACATCTCTAGTTTAAACGATCAGGCAGTAGGTGTCTGGGGAAATAATTTATTTAAAAGCCAGATGATCCCCCCTTTTCCAAGACCTATCTGAAAGGAATAAAAATCACTTCAAGGCTTTTTGCTAGGAAAGCAGGCAGTTTATTTAAGAATGATTCATCCTGATACCAGTGCACTGAAGTGCTCAGTAAGCTGGCGTGTTTTAACTGACACAGAGTTCATGTTTTATAGAGGAATGTAAACAGGGCAGTCAGGCTCTGAGGATTGGATAGTTCTTGCCTTGCAAATAATATGGTGATCTTTAAGTTATTTTATTTGAATTCTCTGTGGTCTTTGACACAGATTTCTCTTTGGCAAGTCAAGGCTAGAAGGTGTAACTTTGCTGAAGATGGACAAATTTAGAGTCCAGTGGCACCTTTAAGAGCAACAAAGGTTTATTCAAGGTATGAGCTTTCGTGTGCAAAGCACACTTTTTCAAATACATATGAACCTCACCTACCATTGCAATGCATTTGAAAAAGTGTGCCATGCACATGGAAGCTCATGCCTTGAATAAACCTTTGTTGGTCTTAAAATAAACCTTTGTTGGTCTGGAGTCTAAATTTGTTCTATTGCTTCAGACCAACACAGCTGACCACCTGGATCTGTGCTGAAGATGGTTCTGTTAAAACTGTCAATACAGTTTCTTCAGAGGAAAGTTTCAAAGGTAGACTCCAGCAAGAAACAGCTGAATTAGAATTCATGTGCAGAGCTGGTACTCCCCAGGGTGTGGAGATAGTTCTTCACACAAAAGTCATTGTTCCTGTATACATGCTTGTGTACACTAGCGTTTGCCCTACTTCATCTACAACAGATGGGATTGGTCCACACACACACACTCTGAGGCTCGTTTACGCTTTTTGATTGGAGATGTCGCTTTCACTTTTGCTCTACATTGTAACGCCGCACACCTGATCTCGGGAAACTGTGCTGATCTCCTTTTGGAACAACGCTTCATCCTTTCAACCTCTCTGCCTGCCGGCTGTAAACCCCCCCAACCCCCCCCCCCCCCGGACTTGAGCTCAGGCGAGCGGCTACCGTAATACATTCAGAGGCTGGCCGTGTTGGTCTGCAGGAGAACAGTTAGATTTGAGTCCAGAAACCTCAGGTGCAGCTGGGGTCCAAGCAAACGGCAATGAATGCATTCGTAATAAGCCTCCTGGTTGTTGTGGCTGCAGCGGACGACCAGGGCTGTGGCTCCGGAATGTGTGTGTAGAAGAGATTCCACGCGGCGCGTTCGAATCGGGGAAAAATCCCGGCTTCCCCCGCTGGCGGGGAGCGGTGGACCCTCTTCTCTCTCTCTCTCTCGAGGGG
>NW_015165250.1:974055-989943 GCF_001447785.1 Gekko japonicus
GGGGGCTGACTCAAGATTCCGTCCTCAGCGAAAGCGCCGCCCTCCCGCCAGGGGGAATCTTCGGCCGGCGACGATGAGGCTTCGCTAGAAGCCGACCGTTCGACGAGGGCCGGGGTTCCGTCCGGGCCCTTCCCCTCGGGGGAGCGGCGCGATGGCCGAGGGCATCCTCCTCCTAACAGGATCCAGCTCCGACGGAGAAGCCTCGGGGGTCTGTTCCAGGGCGCGCCGCCGGCGCCAGCTCAGAAGAAAGCGGAGGCGGTGCTGCCTGCAGGCAGCCTCGGTGAGTGTCGCGCGGGCCTTGCCAGGAAGAAAGATGGAGGCGCTTCCGCTCTCTGCCGGGTGGCTCCCCCTCAGCGGCGGGTCGGCGCGGACCCCTTGAGCTGCCGGGGGGCTCCGAGGCTTGCTGGGCCGGGCGGGTGTGGCTTCAGCGGCGGGTCTGGCCGGGGAGGCTGTCCCCGCTTCCCCTCCAGCGGCGCCTGGCTCGAATTCGCGCTGAGCGGGCGCCAAGCGATGCTGGGAAGGCTCGGACGAGTTCGGTCTTGGGGAATGCCCGTGCTCTGCGCTCCAGGCGCTGGCAAACTTGTCGGCACTTGTCTGGCTCCAGGGGGTTTGGGAAGTACTCTAGTAGTCGTGCTTGGGAGCGAGGTTCCCACGACGAGCCGCTGAAGAGGCTCGTTTGCAAGGTCTGAGTGAACAGAATCGGGCTTGCTAGACGGTAGGAAAACCCGTTTTGACAGGAAATCTTCTGCCGGGTAGTGGTGGTGGTGGGGAGATGCCAATAGATGTGTCTCTGTCTATCCCACAACAAAGAGCTAAGCTTTCTTTAACACAGCGTCAAGGTATCTCCTTTCATACAAACGCGGGAAGGTCTGAAGAACTTATGGAGATGGGATCTCTCAGTACAAACTGTGCTAGTTTCCTTCTTGGAACACTGCCACACTTTCCTGATGTTTGAGCTGGTCGTTCTAGCGATTACATTTTTATCAGAGGATAGGATGGCGCACCTGATTTCTCCCTCCTTCCACTTCCTCCTCACTGCAGTCTTGTGAGGTGGGTTTGTCAGACAGAAAATGACAGGTCCAAGGCCACCCAGTAGCTTTGTGGGGGGACGACAAACCTGGGTTTGCTGGCTTTTAGTCTGACTCGCTGACCATGGTTCCCATACTAGCTCTCCTCTTGTTGGGGATCTGAATCTAGCTCTCCCCTTGCTGATGGCAGTTGCTCTTCTGTGCAGCCATTGCCCAGAGCTGGAACTGCTTCAGGGCAGTGCCAATGCAGATAAGGGAAAATGAAATCCGACTGGAACCGGTGGCCACAGTTGGCAGCCATGGAAGCAAAGTGATAAAAAGAGAGTGAATTGGTGTTTAAATTGAGGGGTGCCAAAAATGGTTCAATGCAAAAGCTAAAAATAAGGGTACTGGGCTTCCATGCAGGAACAGGGTTTAAAACAGAATAGATGGGACGCTGTGGAATGATGTTGGAGAGGAATGCCCCAAGAAGAAATGGCAGCCCCAGGGTTGCATAGTAGTTTCTATATGAATGACAATGAAATGTGCAGAATTAGAACAGAATGAAATTTCCCCACGGTGAAATGCCGTGCAATAATTGCCTGTGCAGTATGGCATCATAGTGCCAGTCTTGACAACAGAATGAGTTCACTAGACTGAATCCTAGGTGGAACAAAACTACTGTGCCAAGAGGAAAATGTTCGTAATTCTGCAGTGGAAGCCTTTATTTTGCTAACAATTTCTGGGAACAGTTATGGTACTAATATTTTGCTCTGCCACTTGTTCACAGCCATTTTATGTGGACAGCAGAGAATATACTCCAAAAGTAATCATTTGCTCAGCATCTCTCTGTTCTTACATTTCCTCCAGAAACTGCCATCTCCTGATGGAAGTTTTCTCATTCCAGTTTTCAATCTTAGTTCTTTGTTTCCAGTTGTTTCTTTATAAAATTACTAAAGCTAGTATCACTTAGACAAATTGTTAAAATCTTTTGTTATATTTCCTGACATAAGTCAAATTCTATATAGTTCAAGTTTGAGTCTCTCCAAATTTATATTATACACTAGCAGTAAAGCCCGTTGTGAAAGCAATACAACGAGATCTAGAAAGAGGCTCTGGGGGAGTGCTCTGGCTTTGGGCAAAAAGTGTCAATTTGCTGTGGTGACCTCAGCAGGGTATAATGACAGAGTCCACTGTTTTCTCCAGAGGAACTGATCTCTGCTACCTGAAGAGCAGTTGTAATTGTGAGTGATCTGTAGCCCTCACCTGGAGATTGGCAGCAATTGTTACCCAGGACAAAGTGGCTGGTTTGGAGGGTGTAGTCTATGGCATTCTACCTGTCTGAGGTCCCACCCCTCTGCAAACCCCACCCTCTCCAGGCTCCACCCCTCAAATCCCCAGGAATTTGTCAGCATGTAGTTGGCAACCCCATCTCCTTCCCAGCTAACCATCAACCTACCATTATCTGCCCCTTTGACTTCAGCTGACTTCTGCCCTCCCTTCTGCAGAGCAGTTGTAATTCTGAGTGCTCTCCAGCCCTCACCTGGAGATTGGCAACAATGGTTCCCTATGTGGGACTGACTGGTTTGGAGGGTGGAGTCTATGGCAGTGTACCTGTCTGAGGTCCCACCCCTCCTCAAACCTCACCCTCTTCAGGCTCCATCCCTCAAATCTCCAGGAATTTCCCATCTGGAGTTGGCAACCCTATCAGGACTGGCCCCAATGTGTTTTCTCCCAAAGGCCAAAGTAGGTGACAGGACCAAGCTTAGTTGCCTACCAACAGGCACTGAGGGGAATGTAGGGTTGCCAGCTCTAAGGAGGGAAATACCTGGAGGTTTGGGGGGTGGATTCTGTAGAGGGCAGCATTGGGCGGGGGGGCGAGGCGGAAGGACTCAGCAGGTATAATGTCATAGGGTCTACCCTCCAAAGCATCCATTTTCTCCAGGGGAACTGATCTCTGTCATCTGGAGATCAATTGTAACAGTGGGAGATCTCCAGGTCCCACCTGGAGATTGGCAACCCTAGGGGAAAGTCAGCTGCACAGCAGGGGGTTGAAGAGAATGGTTTGATGGCTGCTGGGCCAAGGGGGGGGGAGGAGTATGAGGTGTGGAATGGAGTGACGTCCAATCAGCTTCCATATGCAAAAGACCTTGAAGGTTCCATATGCAATTGACATTCCAAATGCCTTGCGGGGAGGGGGGTGAGTTTGAGGTGTGGAATGCAGTGAAGTCCAATCAGCTTCCATATGCAAAAGACCTTGAAACACTGGGCGGGACTGCACAAAGCAGCCAGTCAACCCAGCCCGCGTCTTCTGACTGATGGTTCAAGCGTCCATACACTAAAGGAGTGCATTTTAGAACTTTGGCACCCACTATTCAATTATATATAAGGAGAGATATTCATAGTTCTTGGTCTTCAAAGTTTGTTTCTACCCAGTCATAAAATAGTGTCCAGTTGTTTCTTACATTTTGTTTACTTCTGCAACAAACCCTTGAGGTTTATCTTTAGCATATCTAGATTCTAGCTGTACTCTTGTCCACCAATCCAAATGTGTATCTTGTTCCTCTAGTTCTTCTTTGGACTTCAACCTGTCTTTCTTTCCTATTAAATCTTCATATCTAAATACTATTTTCTTCTCCGATAGTCTAGGTTGAGTGAACGCTTCCACTGGAGAGACCCATTTCAGGATTTTCACATACATTTTATGCCTTATTCTTTCCCATACTAACAGCAATGCTTTCCTCACCAAGTGGTTTTCAAAATATTTATGATTATCTGCTTTTTGATACCAAAGGTAGGCATGCCATCCTAGCTTTAAATCATGTCCCTCCAATTTTAATAGTCTCGTATTTTCCATTCTTTGATCCATGTCAGTGCACAAGCATTATAATATGTTCCCCAGTCTGGAAGACCAAAGCCTGCATTCTGCTTAAAGTCCTGTAATGCCTTCAGTTTTTTTCTAGGTTTCTTCCCTTGCCATATAAATTTCATTGTTCTTTTGTTCAATTGCTGGAAGTATGATTGTTTCAATAATATTGGAATAGTTTGAAAAAGAAAAATAAATTTAGGAAGTATGTTCATTTTGATTGCAGCTATTCTTCCCATAAATGACAACTGTAAGTTATTCTATTTTTCCAAATCTTTTTGGATTTCTTTAAGTAGTTTCATGTAATTATCTTCCATCAGAGAACTACATTTATTTGTCAAGGTAATACCTAAATATTTCACTTTAGTTTCTAATTGCAATCCTGTTTTCTCAACCAGCTCTTTTGTTATAGATTGTGTTATATCCTTTGTAATAATCCTTGTCTTTTGTCTGTTCACTTTCATTCCTGCCATCTCTCCAAATTCCATTAATTAAAAAAAAAAGTTCTTCATCAGGCTGTTTATAAAAGTGCTGGCATCTTCTAAGATAAAAGCTAAATCGTTCACAAAGGCTTATACTGTATATTCTTCTTCACGTATTCTTGTTCCTCTGATATTTTTTATCTTCTCTGATCAAGTTATTTAATACTTCCAAAGTGAGAATAAATATTAACAGGGATAACGGACATCCTTGTCTCGTTCCCTTCTCAATTATGATTTTATTTGTTCTTTGAGTGGGGTCTTCTACTTTTGTTTTTCTTTTTTTAAATAATTTTTAATTGTTTTTATACACTACACAATTACAGGAAAGGGGAATGGATCACTAAGACTAAAAAAAAAGCGAAACTAAGGCAAGGATCATATTTCAAAAGTTACAGTCTTGTCTGTCGTTCTTACAAAACCTTACAGTAAAATATAAGCTCTGTGATCAATGTCTTAATTCCTTAATAAAGCTGACTTGAGCCATTAACGCTAATCTACAGGTAGTTTATACTCCATTATGTTTTGTTCTTCTTGTTTATTTTTCATGTTTACTTCTCTTGTTTTTCAGTTGAACTTTAAGTAATTTAGGGGCAGTCTCTCCTTTTTCCAAGTCCGAAACCTCAGAGGTACTACCAGAACTGCTTGAGGTGTCTTCTGATTCACATTCGCTTTTCTCTTCTTGGATACTGTCCTTATTTTTCCTTTCATTTTTCATCGGACGTTGTTGTTGTTCAAAAAAGTCTTTAGCTTTCTGGGCAGAGTCAATCCTGATCTTCTATAATTAAAAAGAAGTCCTTCTGGGAATATCCATCTGTAGGGGGTTGAGTTATTTTGTAAGAAGGAAGTTAAGTCTTTGTATTGTCATCTTCGTTTTCATACCTCAAATGGAATATCTTTTAAGGTTCTTGTTTCTTGGTCTTTCACTTTCAGGGTTTTCCCAAATGTTGCTTTCAAGACTCTTTAATTAAAATTTTTAATAAAAAAAAAAGACTGCGTCTCTAGTAGATCTTTTGGAAAATGAAACAAATATTCACCAGGTAGCTTATTTTTCTTAATAAAGTCCAGGTAAGTTCGATAGGCCAAGTCCATATCATTTTGTAATAGATCTTGTTTAAGCTCCATCACTGGTGCTAATGCTTGACTTAATAGTTCTTTCCCCTTTCTGTTCTGTGATACCCTGGAAGCATAGGACATACATTGATCTCTCCATTTGTAGTTGCAACAATTGTCCTTTATCAGAAATTCACTGTTTTCCCACTTCTTCCAACTTCTGTTTAATATCTTTTGTTTTTGCCTCCGCTTTCTTAAGGGCTATATCAGTCTTATCCGCTCTTTTGTCAATTCCCATCAGTTGCTTTTGAACACCATGGAGTTTGTTGTTGATGTTAGACATCTGCTCCAGTAGAGGGTGCAGTGCCATTGCAAGCATGTTGGAGAAATCAGTAGCTGTTTCCGGCGTTCAGGTAGGAGTTGTTGGTTGGGTAGTTCCTGTAGGAGGTTTCTTCTCCGGCACCATTCTTCTTCCTCTACCAGACATTGTTTACACTAGAAAAAATATTTTTAGTTTAAAGTAAAAGTTCTTCGATTTACATGCGCTTTGGACTATTTTGCACCTTCCAGTTTTGTTTACAGTCTCTCTCGGTCAGTATCTTTTTTTCCCTCTTGGCTTGTTGCTTGGGAACCGTTAAGTTTCACGGGGTGCGGGGAATCCCCAACTCCTTCCTTCCCACTATTTCGTCTTGAAGATAGTTCTGTTCGTTTTAACGTGGCTCAGCTGCTTAGAGGGGAATTGCTTAATTCACAGTTTATTGCTTTTAAAGTGTAGTAAGAATGTGTTTACGCTTGATCTCTAGACGCCATAACGGCTTTACGGCAGCAGGACCTCTTGGAGTAAGGGGAACCTCAATTCCTTGGCTGTTGCCTTGGAAGAGGCACTCCTCTGCACCCCAGGCAGAAAGCCCCCTGCAAGGGCTCCAGGGAGGCTTGGAATCATCCAAGACCCCTCCTGTCCACCGTGACTCGGCGTGTCCTCATTAGAGCTCGATGGGACGTGTCCAACCTGTGAGATACTAAAACCGGAAGTTGGTTTTCTTTCTTTTTTTTTTTTTTTTGGTAAACAAATTTTATTTTCTCAGGAATACAACATATAAAACATTTCATTCTATCAATTGTCTACCCCATTCCCAGTTCCTCCCCTCCCTCCAATGGCTTCCCACAATGCTTCCACCCCTGCTCCAAATTACTTCATATCATCAACAATATCAGTTTTTCATCATTACAATCTAAAGATAACATCGTTTGACTTAATATTGATCTAAACATATTAAGTTTTGTTTCACATCCCAGTTCTTTTCCAGATAAATTTTAAAATCATTCCATTCTCCAAAAAACTCATCGTCTTCTTTGTTATTCAGTTTTTTTGTAATCTTATCCATTTGTGCCATGAACAGAACTTTTTGTATCCATTCTTCAACCTCTGGTACCTTTTCTGTCTTCCAAAACTGAGCATAAATCATTCTCGCTGTCACTATCAGGTACCAGAGTAAAGTTTTTTTAGTCGTATTGACTTCTTCCATTTTGAGTCCCAAAAGCAGAATTTCCGGTGCTTTTTTAAAAGAACATTTCAGTATTTTTTGCATTTCATTGTGGACTTTTGTCCAAAAGTCTACAGCTTTCTCACAAGTCCACCACATATGATAAAATGAGCCCTCATGCCTCTTACATTTCCAACATTTGTTTGACATATTTTGATTCATATTTGCAATCTTCTTAGGTGTCATGTACCACCTATACATCATCTTATAACAATTTTCTTTAACATTAGTACATGTCGAGATCTTAATAGAGTTTTTCCACAAATATTCCCAAGTTTCCATATCCACTTCCTTATTCATATTAATAGCCCATTTTAACATTTGTTCTTTAACAGTTTCATCTTCAGTATACCATTTTAACAACACCTTATACATTTTAGAAATATTTTTTCCTCCTCCACTCTCCCATACCTTTTCAATTTCATTTTTTTCCTCTCTAAAACCATAGTTTTTTTTGTCAGATCTAAAAAGATCATAAATCTGCATATATTTCAACCACTCATATTCATATTCAATTTCATTCTGCTTTTTCATTACCCACTCTGTTCCCTCTTTTTTAATTAAATCTCTATATGGCAACCAGTCTCTACCTCGCTGTCTTGAGTAAGATATCAACACTTCTACTGGTACAATCCACAATGGTCTTAAGTCACTCTGGTACTTCTTATATCTTGTCCATACCATATACAAAGCTTTTCTCACCAAGTGAAGTTTAAAAAAACTGTCCATTTTTATCTTGTCATACCATAAATATGCATGCCAGCCAAATCTACAATCATGCCCTTCCAACCCCAACAATCTGTCATTTTCAAGCTTCACCCATTGATCCATCCATGTTAGACAAACCGCTTCATAATATAGTCTAAGATTTGGCATTTGTAGACCTCCTCTTTCTTTGGCATCACAAAGTATTTTCATTTTGATCCTTGGTTTCTTGCCTGCCCAAACAAATTTTGACAACTCTTGTTGCCACTTGGCCAACAAATCCGTTTTATGCAGAATTGGTATTGTTTGGAACAGGAACATCAAACGTGGTAGGACATTCATTTTTATAACTGATATTCTTCCCATCAGTGATAAGTTCATTTTATCCCATTTCTTAAAATCTTGAGTCAGCTTAGTCCATAATTTCTCATAATTATTCTTATATAGGTCTATATTTTTTGCCGTTAATTCAATTCCAAGGTATTTTGTTTTTTTAACTACTTCACATTGTACCAGTTCTTGTAGTTCCACTTGTTTTTGTTTGATCATGTTTTTACATATAAGTTTTGTTTTATTCTTATTTACGTAAAAGCCGGCCAATTCTCCAAACTCCTTTATTTTTTGAAAAAGCAATGTCAATTTTTCTGTTGGGTTTTCCACCATAAACATTACATCGTCTGCAAATGCTCGATATTTGTATTGGTGTCCTTTATGTGTCAAGCCCTTTATTTCTTGATCGTACTGTATTTTTTGTAAAAGTATTTCCAATACCCAGATAAATAATAACGGTGATAACGGACAACCTTGCCTTGTTCCTTTCTGTACTTTGAAGTTATCTGTCAGTTCTTTATTCACATTTATTTTAGCTCTTTGTTCAGAATAGATAGCTTCAATACAATTTCTAAAATGTTGTCCCGCTTCAATCTTTTCCATCATCTGGTGCATAAAATTCCAATTAAGATTGTCAAAAGCTTTTTCTGCATCAACAAACAGAAAAGCTACTTCTTTTTCTGGGTGCTTTTCATAATATTCAATTGCGTCCATTACTATTCTTACATTGTCTCTAATCTGCCTTTTGGGTAAAAAGCCCGCTTGATCTTCAGAAATTACCGTTTGTAAATAGTTTTTCACCCTTTCTGCAATAATTTTTGCAAAGATTTTATAATCGTTGTTCAAAAGAGATATTGGCCTGTAGTTCTTTACATTTGTTGAATCTTGTCCTTCCTTTGGAATCAAAGAAATAATTGCTTCTTTCCATGAGTCCGGCACCTTTTTGTTTTCTCTTATTTCGTTGGTTAAAGCTTCCAGGACCGGGGAAATTTCTTCTTTCATCTTTTTGTAGAATTTCGCTGTAAATCCGTCCGGCCCAGGCGCCTTCCCCAACTTTGTCTCTTCTATTGCCTTCATCACTTCTTCTTTTTGAATTGGACCATTTAATAAATCTTTGTATTCCTTACTTATTTTTGGTAGTGGAATCTCCTTTAAATATGTTTTAATCTTCTCAAGATCAACTCTAGTTGTTTGGAATAGTTTAGCATAATACTTGAAGAAACATCTCTTTATTCCATTAGGATCAACGAACTCTTTTCCATCTTCTATTATTTTGGTTATCATTCTTCTCTCTCTTCTAGCCTTAAGTTGCCAAGCTAAGTATTTTCCCGGTTTGTTCGCCCCTTCAAAAGATTTCTGTTGTAACTTCTTTAAATTCCAATACATTTCCTGATTCCAAGTCTCATTCAGTTGTTCCTTCAGCAACTTTAATTCTTTAATAATTTGCTTTTTTCCAGGCTTCTTTTTTAATTCCTTTTCTTTCTGAGCAATTTTTTCTAACACTTCTGTTTGTTTTTGAAGTTTTTCCTTTTTTTGCTTCACGTTTTGCGAGATGAGAATTCCTCTCATCACCGCTTTATAAGCATCCCATACAATCTGTATCGGTGTTTCTTTATTTAAATTTTGTTGAAAGAATTGTTTCGTTTCTTCCTTTAACATCTCAATTACCGTTTTCTTATCCAACAAGTCTTCATTAATCCTCCACAGAAAGGGTTTTTTCCTTTCTGTGGAACTCCATACCACCGGATTGTGATCTGAATTACATCTTGGCAAAATTTCAGTCTTATGTGTTTTCATTGATAATTCTTCAGACATCCAAATCATATCAATTCTGGAAAAAGAGCAATGTCTATTGGAATAAAAAGTAAAGTCTTTCTGCATCGGGTTCCATTTCCTCCAAACATCTTCTAATTTTTCTTGCTTAACTAATTCAAAAAAATTCTTTGGCAATTTTCCGCTGAATTCGTTGTCCTTTTGTGGTTTTCTGTCTAGACGATCTATTGTCCCATTAAAGTCTCCGGCCATAATAACTTGCTCATAAGTCAATTGTTGTAATTGGTCAGTTATATCCTTAAAAAATTTTTCCTTTGCTCCATTGGGTGCGTACACGTTGATCAACAATGTTTTTTTCTGCTGAATCATTAATTCCACACCCACGTATCTGCCATCTATGTCCTTAAAAATTTCTGTAGGTTGTAACTCCTTCTTCACATATGTCACAACTCCTTTTTTCTTGTTTGAGGCCGCAGAACAAAATTCAATTCCAAATAAAGCATTCTTTAAATATTTTATATCCTGTTTTCTAATATGTGTTTCTTGCAAGCATATCACGTTGCATTTCTGTTTCTGTATCCAATGATTGATTCTTTTCCTCTTGTTTGGTGAATTTAATCCATTAACATTCCATGACAACAATTTGTACTCCATTATGCGTTTTATTTTAAAGTTCTCCAAAGACGTCCGCATTGTCCGCCTTAAATTTATAAAAGTCCATCATCGATCTGATCTGAATCCTCCCACCTTGATACGTAAAGGATAAACCTTGTGGAATCTCCCATCTATATCTGATGCTCAAAGCTCTGAGTTTGTCCGCCAAGGATTTATACCTTTTCCTGTCTTGCAGTATTGTTCTTGGGAGTTCTCTCATCACCATAATTTTGTTTCCCTCTATTACAAAAGGGACGTTGAATTGCTTCTTGAATATCTCCTCTGTTATTGATCTTGTTACAAATTGTACAATTACATCCCTTGGTAAATTCTTCTTTTCTGCAATTCTGGAGTTCACTCTATAAATCAAATCAAAGTCTGAGTCCATTGACCCTTCCTCCTCGCCCAGAAAAGCCGTTATCACTTCCATCATTTTTTCTTTTAAGTTCTCATTCTCTGTTTCCTTAATGCCTCTGAATCTCAGATGAGTCTGCATCCTTCTGAACTCCATCATTGTCTCTGATCTTGTAATTTGTTGAGTCAAAGAATCTTGTTTCTCTTCTATTTTTTGTATCTTCTCCTCTGTCTCTGTAGTCTTGGTTGCATTTGCTTGAACATCCTTCTTAACTCCTTCCATTTCTTGCTTGATTGAAGTTATTTCTGTAGTAACCAATTCCTTCAATGCTGTTATGTTCTTCTCTTGGACTTCTTCTAGATGTTTCAGATGAATCTGAGTTTGCTTCTCCAGTTGGTCCCCCAATGTTTTTTCTATCTGCTCCCCCATGGCTTGTATTGCCTCTGTCATTCTCTTCTCCATTGCTTCCATGGAGGCCCGGCACCTTTAAAAGTTCCACTGTCTTCCTTTCGCTAATGCCCGTCTAGGAATTCAACTTCCTGGATGTTTCACACGGACCTCTTTCTTTGTGACACCAGCCTGCTCTTCCCACGCTATTGTTCGTGAGTTTCGATTTTACAGTTGCGCACACGGCTCCATCTTCACCACAGGAATGTTAAACAATAAGCGTTTTTACAGTTTTTAAAGGCTTCAATCAACTTTTTTCTCTCCGGAATCGGATTTCTGGGATTTACTATTCATTTTCCGCTCAACCGCTTAATTCAAATTGACTCCAAACTCAGTTCAGGTAAGCGGCACGTTTTTGTTATCTAGCACGTTCAAAACGGGTTTCGCATTGTTTCTTTTAACTCACAGTTGTTGTCCTTCTTCAAAGAAGTCTGCTGACGAAGAATTTATGCCGGTAATCCGGCTCGATCGGCCACTATAGAGTTGCTTGGCACTTGCCTTCTTCGTGGGAGGAGGTCAAAGCCCAATTCAGCTTCTTCCGAAGCTGGATTACGCCAACCTCACACTCCCTCTAGGGCGCTGCTGCCTGCTTGTCCCCCCCCCTCGCTGGGGAGTGATGCGTTGGGCTGTATATTGCCCAAACTGTCAAAAGTGGCCGTCGCTCGCTTCGCACGATCGCGAAACGCTTCAGTCCTCCATCTTAGCCAGACCGGAAGCCTGGTTTTCTTTCTTCTAGTAATGTGATCCCCTGTGTATCAGAGCATTGAGAATATATTAAATGAAATTTGCAAATAGTCCTGGTCTGGCTGGGTCTGTGGGGTCTTTCCTTTCCAATAATCCCTGAAGTTTATTGCCTAAGGCAGGCCTGAGTTTGCCCTTCCTTATACTGTATACAAGACAACTGATCAGAGCTCCTCTGGTTTATTGTTCTCCTCACACTGTGCCTTAGCACCACCTTCACAGCTAAGCCTAATGCATCTAAATATGTCTAAAGTTGGTGTTAGGAATCTTTTGCTGGAGGCTCAAGTTGTGGCTGTAGAGCCAGAGAGTGCTCAGTTCTATGCTGTATCTCTCTGCTCAGGATCTAGAGAGAGCCCTGGATTTCTAACCTAAAACCTTCTGTTACTTTAACTAGAAATTCTGTCTAAGCAAGCAATAAACACTTGCCTAATCAAAGGTCAAGCGTATCAAGCTAGGAAAATATTTTTCTTTTTTTGATTGCAGTATTGTCTTGTTTGTGTGTATTTATAAATGTAACCTTTCAGTTAAGTAAATATGCATGCTTTGATCTGAAGAGGGTTCTGCTAAGCTTATGTCCCCCAGGTTAATGCCTTTGTCCTTTTGGTCAAATTCCTAAGTGAACATTAACTCAATGGAACAAATTTTGTGACCAATGGCACCTTTAAGACCAACGAAAGTTTACTCAAGGTATGAGCTTTCGTATGCACTATGTATCTGAGGAAGTGTGCGTGCACATGCAAACTCATACCTTGACTAAACTTTTGTTGGTCTTAAAGGTGCCACTGGACTCAACATTTGTTCTACTGCTTCAGACCAACACAGTTGCCCACCTGGATCTATTAACCCAATGGTTATCAAACTGTGCAGCAGGACCGAAGTTGTTTGACTCTCACAGAGCAAGACCAGGAGAGAGGAAGATGAGGGTAAGCTGGGAGAAGAAACTTCTGGGAGGCTTGATGGCAAATTTGGGGTTACTTCTGCACAACGTATAAAATGTCTAGCCTGTTGCTCAATAATGCTAAGTAAACAAAATAAAATCTAAAGTTGTTCACTGTTGACTGATGAGAGATTCTTGTGCTTTTATATTGGGGGGGGGGAAGTAGCGTAGAGTTACTTGGCAATTTGGTCATGAGAAGGAGAGGAAGTTTAGAAGCGAGTGTTACTTCAAAAAGTATAAGAGCTGCTGCATTAATGCTTTGAGCTGAACAATTACATGGCTAGAGATCAGAAACTGACGGAATCAAATATTTTAATCAAAGGACCCACTCCTGATAGTAGTAATTTCCAGTAATCTCTCAATAGTTGTTGGCAACTACTAATTTTTGAAGTTCAAGGGTTCCCAGGGCTAATCTGGAGTTATCTGGCGTGACAAGGTGCTCTTCTAATCCAATTTACCTCGGATATTGGGGGAAAGGAGTCTCCAAAAGACCCCAGAGATGTTGCAATTTGTCTTGGGCATCTGAACAGAACAGGTTGAGTACTGCACCTATTATTACCTTTGTAGAAACTAAAGTGATGTAACAGAATGCTGCACTACAGTCCGGGAAACCTAGGCTGCATCCCACTGTGCTTTCATTATTGCTGCAAATGCCAAAGGCATTCACAGTAGCAATAGAGCATCCACAGAGGAGTATTTTCCTTGCTTTCCTTGGTATTCTCATGCCCACCACTCCACTTCTGCACCACCGGAGGGCTTTTTGCTGGCTTTAAAAAGTTGATAGTAGCTATAGTACTAGTAAGGTAAAGGTTCCCTTGCTCGAAAGCCAGTCGAATCCGACTCTAGGGTTGCGGTGCTCATCTCCGTTTCAAAGCCGAAGAGCCAGCGCTGTCCGAAGACATTTCCGTGGTCATGTGGCCGGCATGACTAAACACCAAGGCGCACGGAACGCTGTTACCTTCCCACCGAAGTGGTACCTATTTATCTACTTGCAATTTCTTGCTTTCGAACTGCTAGGTTGGCAGGAGCTGGAACTAGAGACAGGAGCTCACCCTGTCTTGCGGCACCCGGGTCTTGAACCGCTGAACTAATGACCTTTCACAGCCTGCAGTTCCCTATAGTACTGGTAGCTATAGCTATATAGTAGCTATGATACTGTAGCATCTGCTGTTATTTTAAATGGCACAGAGCAGAAAGGAGGGAATGGCAGGCACAAAGGGGTAACAAGGGAAAGTGGTGTTGATAGAGGTGGTAAGATCATATGTACCTAAGTAGGGTTGAGAGAGATTATGCTGAAGCAGGGGGAAACCTCGAGGGTGAACGATTGCACAGTAATGTTGTGGGGACTTCTCCTAATAAACGCTCCACTTTGGGATGCAGGTGCAGCAAAGCATTAGTATAGAAGCAGTCCGAGGGAGACGGCTAGAGCAACAGGGCAGGAAGACTTTGGACAAATCTGATAAGACACAGTCAAAATCTCTATCACAAGGCGTCTTACAGTGTAACTAAAACAGCCATTATAAAAATACATAGACCACAATTAAAAATCACAATTAAGATTGCCAATAAATGAAAAACGAAATTAGTCAAATGCAGTCCTAAATAAAATTGTTATTTTCCAATCTTCAGAGGGACTCACCTGTCCTCTTCTGTGGCAGTCTTCCACTAGCAGGTGAAGACTTTTTTTGTTTCAGTTGCCATTCCCTCAGTGATCCCTCTTTCCTGGCCAGTGTTTAATTGTTTTTGTGTGTGTGTTTGCTCTGGTTTTAATTGTTTTAATTATGTGTGTTTGTTGGTTGTAATGGTTTTTAAGATATTATTTTATTATTCTTAATTTGTTAGCCCCTTAATGGCACTTATAAGGGCAGAACAGTGGGATATAAATTTTGCAATAAATAAATAAATTGCCCCCTTTCTACTCTGAAACTTCCTGGGTGATGTCTCAGCCTAATCTATGTCACAGGGTTGTTGTTATCGTCAAATATGGAGAGGGGAACGTCTATGCCATCCTGTGGTCCTGGAGAAATGTTAATAAATAGATAGGAAATGATTGGCAGATGTGTGCATTTGCAAAGTGCCATCAGGTCGTAGCCGACTTATGGCGACCCCAGAAAGGGGCTTTCAAGGTAAGTGAGAAGCAGAGATGGTTTGCCATTGCCTTCCTCTGCAGAGTCTTCTTTGGTGGTCTCCCTTCCAAGTGCGGACCCTGTTTAGCTTTTGAGATCTGATGATATCATGATCTGTGTGCAGGACTGGGAGCAGGGCCTGGTCACCACCCCCTATAGATGGAAAGCCTGAACACCAGGCCGTGACGTCATCAAAGGTAGTCATAACATTCCCTGAACTCTGCAGTTGCCAGCTACTGTCACAAGTGTTTTAACTTGCAGTTTCTCATGTACTCAACAAGATATTCTCTTGATTCTTTCACTGCAGTATTCCAGACACTTCACACTAGCTTACAGTGTTACTGAGTTCAGTTTCCCTTGCATATTTGAGTGCATGTTTCGTATAATTTACAAGCATATAATAGGGGGAAGTGGTGGATGTCTGTTGTATGATGGTATTGTCAAATAATACTAAGAGTTTAATAACTTCTGGTTTTCAGTATTACTTTTTATTTACCATTGACACAGCATGAGATATTAATATGCACAAACTCATACTTAGGTAAGAAGTAAACTTCAATTATAATCTCCAGTTACCAAAAAAAACAGCTACACTGGATATTGGTGTACAAAGTTCATTGTCAGTACATTCTCAAACATTCAAGGGAACCAACAAATGTAATAGAAAGAGAGTACAACAATCAATCTTCCTATGGAACTTCTTTTGAGTAAATTAGTAAATTAGAGGAAAATATAGAAACTTCACATTGTGGCCTTCAATGAATCTAAATTTCACCAGTTGTCATTTCAGCTCACGTTGTTGCAGTTCAGGGGCAAATTAATCTGAAAGCTCCTATATTTACTTGTTTGGGTGGGGTTTTTTTAATCCTGT